>NC_133617.1:500049072-500144072 GCF_048593235.1 Sminthopsis crassicaudata
AAATATATAAGATAAATAAAATAATATATACAGGAACCTGAAAACTTTAGAGCTTTTATGTTACTGTTTGATATTATTTATCTTCAGTGAAATGCTGTCCTAAAAGATACATACTGAAGTTGTAAAGGTATCAGTCATTATGAACATAACTAAAAATGATCACTTAATTGATCCAGAACTAAAATCTTTCCTTAATAATGTTCTGACTTTATTATGTTCCATATGGAGCACATAATACATAGATGGAAACGCAACAAACCCAAAAGTTTCCTAAAAATACTCGTTATTTGTTCTCCAGGTCTCTAGCACATTCATACAAAGATAGAGTTCCTCTCAATGAGAAACTTTATGTGACCACAATCAAATATTTAAAGAAATAAAATTTCCCAAGGGAATCAAGTGTCAAAACTATACTGTTCCAAGCTATAGAACTGTCAGGCATAGGTTTATCATTATCATAGTCTGTGTCAACTCTACTATATTTCTGCAGACTTGCAAGTCATTTTTCAAGCAAGCATTAATTTAAATCACTAACATTTCAATCCAAAGACTGTCTGACAAACTTGCTGTTTTGAACACATTTTTTCCAGTTGATATAAAATATAAAAATAATGATCAGAAAAAATTATATGAGTTCATCAGAGTCCCCAAGCATCATGAATGTTTATCTATAAAGAGCTGGAATTCCCCTGCCACCTTTTTTTTCCCTTCTCTATATCCTCAAAAAAAGCAGTTATAAGGCTATATTAGACAACAGTTAAAACAACATGATAATGCACAGATAGGCAAGAAGTTAGATTTAGATTCAAACATGAAGAAGAATTTGGGAAACTGCCAAGTCCATTCAATGACACCAAATTTTCCATGAAATCAAAGGTCTATAATTCTAATACTAACAATCTATCGATACTTCTATTTGGCAGCAAGACAAGGAAGAAAATTGCACCTGAAAAATCTTAAATTATTTTTAAGGATAATGGAGAGGTATGTAATATATGTGAAAAGACTATAGCAAACAAGGACCTCTAAAGAAAAATATAACCAAGGAATTACATGTTAGGAAAGAAGATGGGCTGACCACCTAAGAGGATTTGGGATTTTATGGCAGACCATCTTCATCTGTCTCACACTTTTCTGATGAAAGTCTTCTCCTCAGTTTCCAGTGGCTCTTGCCTTCTCTTCAGCTACCATGTCTGAACTCAAAAGGCCATGAGCTTCCAACTCTTCTAAAGTTTCTCTTTTCAGAGTACCATAGATTTCTAGGCCCTCTACTATAATTCAAATAAGAGTGATATATATTTCACATCCCCAGACAGAGCCTGGTCTTGGCATAAAATTCCAAATCTTCCCTTCACCCTTCTTTATCCTCTCACAAATGTCCCTGATTAGAGAACTGCAGGTTCCTTGCATTAATCCTGGTCAGAAGCTTGAGGACAGGTCTGTTTATTTAAAGTAATACTGTCTTCCCTAGTAAGGCTCCTCTCCCAGTACTTGTGGGCTTCTGGTTGTCTTTTCTTACCTGGAATGACATGGATAGAGGAATTTACTTGTGTTCCTCTGTAGATTTTTGGATTCTTTTTTCTACCCAGTGCTGTTAGATCTTCAATAGATTTAAGTAGAAGAGCTGGACATCTCTTAAGACCTTTCACATCACTATCTAACTGGAAGATCCATTGCTTGACTTTAATAAATTTTTACTTCTTCTGGTGAATAAAATTCATCTGATTTAGCTTTGTTTTATAACCTGGCAAAAGATATAACGTCTCAGGATCCCAGATAACTATAGATGTCTAAAAATTAGAGAAGAAGACAATCTTCACTGGTAGAGAAAGTTTCCCATCAAAAGAATCCTTTACCAATGAAATTATAGGTGATTTAAAAAATAAGATGTTTCAAAGGAAAAAAAACCCCCTCTAATTCATTAAGAATTCTGCAGGTCTGTGACATCTTTATCCAAAGTATTATCATCAAAATCCAAAATTTAAAATAATCCCATATGCTTTATTTGAATTTTAACCAAGTGCCATACATAAATATAAACTCTGACATTATTTTCATCATTCAAATAAAATGGAATTTCCAAATCCTCCCAACTCCAAGCCCTGTGTTCCTGCCACTACGTCACCCCACTTATCCAATTAGAAGTTTAGTTCTGATCCAGTTAATTTGAATGATGAAAATAATATCAGAGTTTATATTTATGTGTGGTGCTTGGTTAGAGTGAAGGTCAAAATTAACACCAAAATAGAATAATTGATGAAAATGAAAAGATGTTGTGGTCAATTAGAACAGCTCCGATTTGTCATTTTTATACAACTATTGACTCTGAAAAAAATGGAATACAAACAAATGTTAGAAAAATTTATTGGATACAAAAGTCACCAAAGTAAGGTGGCCAAAAGAATGAAAAACCATTTCATTCAGCAAACCCTTGATCTCCTTGCCAAGTGAAAATAAAGATATGGCAGCCAACAGCAACACCAATTTGAAGTATAAACTCCCTTGCAAAACATTTCAAAGGAGCATCAAGCATATTACAAACATTATTGGCTCACAAAATATGTTAAAAGCAGTGAAGGAGAAAATGGACCCACCAGAAAGCTTTGTAGAAAACCCAACTAAATCAGGCTATGCCAAGAACTTTATAAATTAAGCTGGAAGAAACACAATAAATAGACATAAAAGTGGAACAGATCCATCAGATTTTATAACAATCTGTTCTCAACAACAGTGGAATCACTACATTTGAACTTGTAATATTTTACTACATGATATATTCCATGAAGAATGGAAATGATTCTTAATATGAAGTCAGAAAGAGTTGCTGTTCGCAATCAAAAATCCTTGTTAGAAGTAACATGATTTTAAAGGTATTTAGAAATTAATTTTCAAGATATCTAAAGGAGAAAGAGGAAAATCCAGAAGAGTGAATTCTTATATTCACCCTCCTCATCTGTGTCTCTTGGTTTCCCTTGTTTCCTTCAATACTTAATTCAAATCCTACCTTCTGCAATACTTTTTCTCATTTCCTTTTCCTTCCCTCATCTTTCCACTCTTATTATACATCTTGCATGCATGGTTATCGGTATGTTGTCTCCCTCCATTATTGGAAAGAATGGTATTTCTGTCCTTGTTTGTACTGCCAGTATTTAATCACAATACCTTGCTTAATAAAAGCTTCTTAACTGACTAGTTCTTTATTAATCAGAAGGGAAGGAAGACTGAGTCGCATTTGGGAAATTGTGTAGTTTTCAGTGACCACAATACTTTTCAAAAATACCATTTTTTTACTAAAATTTTTATGGTGATTTTAAATGGCTAGAACACATAGCCAAAGAATCCAAATTATGAGTGACCCAAAGACAATGGGGTGATGCACAGTGCATTACACATTCCCAATGGATGAATCATCTACCCAAAGTGAAAGATAACAGACAGAAATCTCTTGTTACATTGAAATTGGTAAAAAAAAAAATCAAGAGGAGAAACTCCATTAAGTTGGGTATTTTTAATGGGATATTTATGAATGACATCAACAAGAATTAGACAGGATGAGAAGCAATAGATGAGTTGAGACCATCACTGATTTATCTGGGAGAAAGCGGGGAACAGTACACATCATACTTCTGAGATAATAGATTCCTTGAAGTACCTTTATGAAAATACTTTTTCTGTAGGTAATTTTAAAGTACAAATACAAGTAAAGCATTCTTATGAAGTAACTTTAAAGATCTGAGATAAGTTTAAAGCATTTTATTATAAGAAAAATGCAAAAAGCCAAGAATCATGCTGAAGGATTTATTTCAAAGAAGGCAAATTTTCAAGCTCCAAATTACCTTATCCCTTATCATATTTATTCAGAAATATTTTTCTGAGTTCAAGAGTTCACAGCAACAATTTATAAGGGTCTTAACTCTTAAGTCAGCCAGTGAAAGTCCTGCTTTTAATCAGCACTCAACTGCAATCATTGTTTAACAAGTTACATTGACAGGATATAACATGCTGGAAGTTCAGACATTGTCAAGATTAACTTTTTTTTAGATTTGCAATTTTCCAAAAGAAAATCACAATGCCAAAACCAATAACAAAATGAATGTCCACAAGTATTCTCTACTCCTCATCTTTTTTGGACCAACTCAGATCAGTGTCATAATAGGTGGGCAACTAAGTATGGGAAGGAAAGAAAAATAAGTTATCTATCTAAATAAGGATTTTTTCAGAAACTGATTTCTCTAAGAGAAATCACATCAATTGATTTGATTATAAAATAAAAGAAAGACTTTAAGCAAGTATTGTGTTATGTCAATGTATACTGGGGAAAATGGTTAATCAAAAGGGGAGATTCCACATGGCCAAGTACTGTGCCAGTATCATACATTTAGAGATGAAAACTACTTTAAAAGTAAGCTAGTCTGACATCTCATTTTAAGATTAAGTGACCTGCCTAAGGTTACACAAATAGTGAAAGGCAAGATTTAAACCCAGATCCTCTGGCTTCAAAGCCAACCACTGTCTCATGTGCCTCTCATCTCTATTTTCTCTCAATTTATGGGGCACTTTTTAAACTTTCTAGAAGATTTAAGGATTATAAAATGAATGCTGAATACATTTAAAACATTTATTATCTAAAATGATAGACATTTTTCTTCTACTTATATCTTCCAGAAATTAAGCAGGGCCCTTGTGAGCAATAAAGTTGACACTAGACTACTAACCACAGGAGAATGATTCTCAGCAACACTTGAAGATCAGCAAATAGTACATGGATCCAGAAAAATTCAGTCAGCAAAATATTTACAAATACATTATTATTATTATTAAGAACAAAATATGCAATGTATTTATAAATACTTTTCATAGTAAGTAAGATGTACCTTCACAACTCCTACTTCTGTCAAAGAATACATAATTAAGCATATTTCCATTGATGACTTAGTATAATTGGTGTAAAAGACCATAATGTTCAACTATGATGTTCATGAGCAGAAAAGGAGTTAAGAGAATGGTATGACAGTGGGGAACCTTTATACTTCAGTGATAATACTTCAAAGATCTGTGATTTTTTTTTCAATGAAGGTATTCCCTCCACCAATACAAATCACAGCCCTACTATAATTAAAATGTATGAAATCACTGGTATGGATGCATCAGTCCATTTGCCCAAGTACATGGCCTTATAGATCCTTTTCTGAGGTCTTGAATATAACCACTAACCATTGGGAATGAACTGGAAAATGATTTCATAAATTGTCATTGGGAGCCATCTTGCATTTGAAAATGGCAGTCTAATGTATCCACAAAAAAATAAAATTTGAAGAGAGTCATACTTATTGTGTAAAAGATTTTAATTTTATTCAGTTTCTTGTTTGTATATGCATGTGTGATATAAAAACATTTATACACACATATATATATATATTCATGAAATACAATAGATGGGAATATGAAATGTGAAATGTGCACTGAATCCAAAAAAGATTCTTCTTCTTTCTAAAGTCATTTCACTTTTCTCACTTAAATTCCTCATTTACAAAATGTGTGGGGGAGGGGGAGAGTTAAGTTCTGATACCATTGTGATCTTACATGAATAAATACACATATAATTATTAAAAACTTTTATACTGATCTTGACTGGCCATTCTATATATGTAAGAATAAGCTCTTGCACAAAGAATGTACATAATACAAGCACATGTACATTCTATTCTCCAAAAGATTAAATGACCTCAAATCATAAACTTTTTCTTGGAGCATTAAACTAGAATTTATGTACTGGCACTTGTATGCTTTGGGAGTTGTGCCTACAAAAATAAACATGTTTTCCTTAATTAGTCCTAAAGGAAAAAGCAATATAACTGGAAATTAATATTTGTTATTTTAATATTAAAATGGCAAACATGGTTCACATCTTCTACAAAAAATGAACACACCATATACTTTAATATGAACAAATATTTTAAAATAAATAATAGGCCAGTTGATCTATTATAAATAGGGGACTTTAGTTAGTAGTTTTGAAGAATTTATGGTTCTGCTCATTTTAAACTCCTATGATGTTGAACACTAAGAATATCATGTAAATCCACAGTCGCAAAATATTGATGCAAAAAATTCTCTTAATTTGGCTCAAACAAAAGCTTTTCAGGAAAACTTTTCTTTGCTGGTAAGTGGCACAAACATCCCAGTCTGGTTAATTCTTTCCAAGGACTTTAAGGCTCACTAGCATGCAAATGAGTACCTAATCAATTAACAACCTTTGGGCCCCAAGTAACTTAATCTTTATACATGCATATAAATGATGGAATACTGCATGGCATTCCTATTGAATCTTATAAATTATATAGAATCTCTATACCTTCATTACAGGTTATTCATTCGATATAGCTGAATGAGAACAATTTGTTCCAATGGTCAAGAAAACAACTGAAGTAGTTGCTGTGGAGCACTTAGAATTTGGTCAGACATCTAAGAAGCCAAGGTCATCTACTGCACCCTGAGCCATCACCAGTCACCTGAATTTCAATGATTGTGGAAGAGAGAATGAGAGTGAAAACTTTGTGCAACCAACTGTCTCTCTTAAATGCAAATAACACACAAATCAAGACATCACTCTGTGATGATGGTGATCTTTTTTTAAAAACAAAGGATGAATAACAAATTGTCCATGAGGTTTTTTTGGCAAAGATTCTCGAGTGGTTTGCCATTTCTTACTCCAGTAAAACGTGTCTAAGATTGTCTAAGATACTATTATCTGAGGCCAGCATTTGAATTCAGATCTTCCTGATTCCAGAGTCAGTTCTCTATCCACTAAGCCATTGAGCTACCTTATACTCACCCATATACAGCTATACACAAAATTACCTATACTATTAATTCATCAAGTTTGGGGGAATGAACATTAAAGTCAGAAAATCTGAATTTTCATCTGGCCTTTGCCATTATCTATGACTTCTGGATATGTGATTTGGATGTCCTCAGGTCTTAGCTTCCTCAGCTACAAAGGAATAACTAGGAAAAGCATTATAAAATATACAAAGACAATTGAGACATGACCCCTGCCCATATGGAACATACACTGCTACATCTTTGCCAAAAAAAGAAAACCTACAAGGGATCACGAAAAGTCAAGTGCAAATGAAATGACTCAACAAGTGTATGGTTATACATTAATGCACAAAACAGAACTCGGAATAGGAAGGGAACAAGCATTTATTTAGTGCTTGCTATGTGCCAGGCACTGTGATAAGCATTGAGGAGATAAATACAAATAAAAATAAAAGCAGCTGCTGATCTCAAGGGTGTAAATTCTAATGGTGAAAAACAACACAGCAAAGGAAGATTAAAAAATAGATTGGGGAGAGATCTTAAAGAAGGGAAAGGGACCTGTACGTGCAAGAATGTTTGTGGCAGCCCTCTTTGTGGTGGCCAGAAGCTGGAAACTACATGGATGCCCATCAATTGGAGGTTGATTGAATAAATTGTGGTATATGAATATTATGGAATATTATTAAGAAATGACCAACAGAATGATTTCAGAAAGGCCTGGAGAGACTTACATGGACTGATGCTGAGTGAAATGATCAGGACCAGGAGATCGTTGTATACTTCAACAACAATAGAATTCCCAATCCCTCTAATTTTGTCCACCTGCATTTTTGATTTCCTTGACAGGCTAATTGTACACTATTTCAAAGTCTGATTCTTTTTGTTCAGCAAAACAACGGTTTGGTCATGTATACATATATTGTATTTAATTTATACTCAATCATATTTAACATGTATTGGTCAACCTGTCATCTCGGGGTGGGGAAGGAGGGGAAAAACTAGAACAAAAGGTTTGGCAATTGTCAATGTTGTAAAATTTATCCATGCATATATCTGGTAAATAAAAACTATTAAAATATTTTTAAAAATAGGTTGGGGAGGGGGAAAGACAGAAGGTAGCTGTTCAATGGTATGGTGTGAAGAGTCAGCAGCCTAGAAAGGACGGAAAAAGCAAGGTTGGTCTAGATCCAACAGGATACAGGGGTTCCCAGAAGAATTCACCAATGGGGAAAGGAAACCAAGATGGCAGAGAAATAGTCCAGGATGAGAAGAACATAAGTACAAAGTTCTACATGATTACTAAATTCCCCTCTAGCTGTAGCCTTTATTCAAGTCACTAAATCTTAATGCTAATTAATCAGAAGGCCACTCTTCAAGCCAGGTAACCAAGAATTCAAGTCTTGTCTCTAACACAGATTCTGGTTATTTCACAACAGGCAAGTCACTTAGTTCACTTTCGCAGACAATTCTCTAAAACACCAAAGTACAGAAAAGCTGTTAATCTATATTAGTGGAGGGAATTGCTATACTCAAGTTTTCTAGGCTGATGAAATCACTAGGTCATATACACTGCTCACCACCTCACCCAAAGAAAAAGTATTCACAACCTTGACAAATCAAAATTTTAATGGTGTCTGTTAGCTGATGACATGGTAAATAGAACACTTAGCCTGGAGTCAAAAAGACCTGTGTGTGAATTTGGCTTTAGACACTAACTAGCTGTGTGATCCTGGACAAGTCTATTAATTTTTATTTGCCTCAATTTCCTCAAGTGTTAAATGGGAATAATAATAGCATCTACTTCCCAGAATGTTGTAAGAATTGATATACTTGCAGAAAGCTTAGAACATTTCCTGACATTATAAAAATACTTATTCCTTCTCTCTATGGAAGCACTGTTTGGCTAAAATGGTAGAAGGGATGACTTAGGTAGAATTCACTTTAAGAAAGGTTTTGTTTATATGAAAATTAAATATCTTTCCATACTAATGGAGTATTGTATCCATAGAGTGCTCAATAATTATCAGCTGGGGTTCCCAGAACTATCATAAATATTGAGAAACTAAATGAACTAGTACTTATAAATTTCTATTAACTTATACAAGTTCTAGTTAGACAGGGCAGTTCTCCAACTTGGCACATTTTTCTGTAATATATGGTTATTATTACTGGCCCATCTTTCATTCACTGAACAACTTCTTTCCTAAGAATCTGAATCCATTTTTAGAGAATGGCTCATTAATCTTTCCCTTCATGGTTGTTCTCTAGAATGTTTGAGGAATGAATGAATGAAATAATGGACCTCCATTCTGTTCTGACTATTCAGCACATAGTGAATAAAAGTTTCTAATGGCAAAATTATTTCTCTTCAATCCTTCACACCCCTATCCACTCCATCCTCCACTCTCATATAATCCTATGAAATTTTTCTAAGAAAATTTGTTATACCTTAGTCTCAAATCTTCTGATGAAAAAATCAGAATGAAAATTTGAAGTCCCTTTCAGATTGGTATTCAAGAGATAATGGCATCTTTTTCCATAGATTGCTTTAAATTATAAATGAGATAAATGAATAGTACCTAGGTCTCTAATTTTTTAAAACTTTCAAAACATCAATTTCTCAAAGCAACTAACTGATCATTATAATAATGACATATTTAAATATCATTGTATGATATTTACATATATATAATTACATATGGTATGTGAGATTCATATACTTATTTATATAAATTTATATTATATATTTTTATATTATAGATGTTTTCCTTATGACAATTATGTGAAGTTAATAGTTCATGTGTCATGTTCTTTATTGTACAGATTGGGAGATTAAGTTATCTATCTATCTAGCTCCAAATTTCATATTTACTAGTGTTATATAAATAACCTTTATGTATAGCTTATAAAACAATTTAGAGTTACCTAGATAGTACAATGGTTAGAGTGCTGGGTCTGGAATCAAGAAGAGTCACCTTCAGTTCAAATATGGCCTCAGACACTTACTGTTTGATTTTGAGTAAATCACTGAATTCCTGTTTGCCGCAATTTATCATCTGTAAAATAAGCTGGAGAAGGAAAGGGAAAACTAATGCAACCAAAATAACCTTACATGGGATACCTGAATGACTGAAATGATTGAACAATTATAGCAACATAAAGCAATATGCGGATCTCCCTATAAAACAGGTGCTTTACTTATCTCCATATTACACATTAGGAAACTGAGTTTAATATATAAACTAAATGACCTGCTCAGACACACAACTAGAAAATGTCTATAAGGCAGGATTTGAAATTACACTTTACCAGCCCTTAGTCCAGAATTTTAGCCCTCTGTGCTAAGTAGTTGTTAAGTACTATTATGGTCATGACTTGAATAGTCAGGCAGGTTTTCTGTTTTCTGCTGCTAAGACCTCACCACCAACCAACATTACTGAGAGCTATATTCAAAATACTATGCTATAGGATCATAGGTTCTTACAAATATCTGCCTTCTTAGGCTTGATACACACATATCTGCATTGTCCTTTGACAGACAAATAACATTCTTTATCATAAATTTATTCATAATTAACCAATCCTGCTGTCTCATCCTGGTGTTTCTTTTCCTATTCTGTATGTTTATCGTTAGAATTATGTTAGATTTATTCAAACTTACTGAACAGTCAGCCTTCCCCCAGTGAAGTCAGTATAAACATCACAGTTATGGCTGAGCCCAAATATAGATAATGCACACTGTTCATTAGTGCCCTTTGTTCAAACTTGAATAGGGTCTGATGACATTTCATGGAAAACAAAAGAAGATGCTCTCTTGGCTAAGCAGAATATACAAATCACTAAAGAAGAAATGTTTTCTTTAATTAGTATTCATTTTTTCTTATATTAATATAAATAAAATAATAAACAAGGTTCTAAAATTAAGCAAGGGAAAATACTAGATTTCATTTAGAAAAGGTTAAGAAAATTTACAAAAATGGAACTGTTCTGTTATATTTGAACTACCCTAAAAATTCAAGAATCTTAGAGTTGAAAAGGACCCTATACCTGAGCAAGAATCTTTTAAAAAGATATCCAGGAAGTGGTTCTCTAATCTTGCTAGAAGACTTCAAGTGAAAAGAAACCTCTTATTTTCCAAGAGAGCCCAGTTTACTTTGGAGTGGCTCTAAATATTAAAAAAAAAAAAAAAAAAAAAAAAAAAAAAAAAAAAAAACTTTTTCTTAAATCAAGTCTAATTATGCCTCTTTGCAATTTTCCACTCTCTTCCAGTTCTATTATCGGGATTAAGCAGATAACAACTTTTCAAATGCTTAAAGCTGGCCTTTAAGATCCACCCCAATGTCCTTTCTTCTACAGATTAAATATCATCAATTAGTTCAAAAGATACTCATAGCATAATCTCAAGGTACTCCAACAAAGAGATAAACATTACATTTTAGAGCCCAGAAGATTGCTTTTGTCAGGGTCCTGCCTCACTCAGACAAAAGTAGTTTTTCTTTTAAAAACAACAACATTGAAATTGTCATTAAGATTTCATAAGCTAAAAGAGCAATTGTTCAACATGTTGAAATAGCTTCCTGGTCACTTGCAAGCATGTAAGTCAAGGTTTGGGACCATCAGACTAATAATGTTATCAACCATGGGAAGCTCTCATAAAAATGTTGAACAATAAAGAACAGACTCCTGAGCACTCCCTTCTTTCCAAAAACTAATTCAAAGAGTACTTTTTGGATCCAGACATTCAAACAGTTCCAAATCCATCTCACTACATTATTGTTTAAGCCAAACTATTCCATCTTAATGAAAGGAATAGCTGAGAGTTGGTAAATGCTTTGCTGAAATATAAGTAAAACATAATATTCCTCTGACCCATCCAGGAATTCAGTAAAAAAAAAAAATGAAGTGACATGATCTTTTCTTGATGAAGTCATTGCCAGCTCTTTGTGATTATTGCCTCAGAATTTTGTCAGTAATCAGTCAAGTGTGTTGACCTATCCTTTGCAAAGTTGTAGAGAGACTTGTTACCAAATAGTTTATAGTTTTAAAAACCTAATCAGTGCCTTTAAGTACCATATCATTCAAACTATCTTAGGTTTCCTTATGATTAAAAACATTAATTTGATATTATGCCAAGGACTACAAACCTAAAGCTTCAATCATGTTATAGCCTCTGCCTTCCACATGTTTGTAGCCTATGTTGGAATAATTATTACTATCATCTCAACCTACTTATGCTTCTCATGTCTTTATGGATTTTTTTGATCAATCTTTCTTCACATCTTTATTATGTCCCTTATCTTTATCTCCTTCTGACTAATCTACTTTTATAGTTTATATTGTTATTTAACTGCCCTCATTGGGAGCACTTTGTACCAGAAAATGTACTCCATTATAATTTGTCACCAAGCAAAATTCAGAAACTTCCATTTTGATATGTTAATAGTCCCTAATGAGTATTGGGAGTCATTGTGTATATAATATTTTTCATAGAAAATTCTTTCTCAATTCTCCAAATTCTAATAATACTGTAGGTTAAAGATGCAAATATTCTGGTAATTCTAAAGCCATGGAGGATAATAAAGAGCTAGTAGAGAGAATTAGAAATAACTAAAAATGCCTAATAATTTTAAAAAGAAAATTCTAAAGATCTAAATTCACAATGTTATAAACATATAACGAATGATGAATAAATTAATTGGCTTTCAAAATTACAATCTTTGGAAAAGATATGGTAGAAAGGGAAAAACAGAAGATGCACATGAGGAAATACAATTTTCTTATTTTTAACATCGAATTCCTCATTTTTTAACCTGAAATTTTTCCATATTTTCCTTGATTTTACCTTATTTCCCTTCTTGAATCAGCCATTTCTGGCCCCTAATCCTCATCCCTACTCCCCCTATATTTCCAGTATTTCACAGCTCTAATCTTAGGAAAAACAATATTATGAAATATCACTTAGAAGTCAAAAAGTTAACAATAAATTCCTTTAATAGACTGCATATATTGATTGGAATAACAAGTTAATTTTTCCAAGTTTTCATATGAAATGCTTTAATTGGTTAAGACTACATATATGTGACAACAGTCATTGCTAGATATTCAGAATTTATTCTAAAGAGAAATGAAGAAGAAAACACAGATGTATTAATAATAGATATTCTAAGACTAGTTGTTCCAACTGCATCAAATTAATATACCCACATATGTTTAATGCACCAAACACTTTGAAAGAATGTGAAGAAATTGTTTAAACAAGTTTGTATAAGAGGAATGCTTATGATTTCAACATGCTTGACACACAAGACAGTTATATCTTTGCAATCTGGCCCCAAGTACAGAAGCCTGTCAGAAAGAAAAAAGAAATCATTCATTAAAGTACTGTTACAACTTTTCAAAGAAAGCAGAGCTGGTAAACAGATGTTCATTGTGGTAAAGATATCATGATTTCCATTTCATCCCAACAGGCTCCAAAAAGTACTTCTCACATAGGCCTTCCAAAAAGCTATCACATCACAATTGAAAAAGAGGGCATAATCTATAATCTATTTCTAACAGTTTGTGCGTGAAAATAAAAAGCAAATATTATCTTTCTTTTTTTTAGTTTCTTTTGAAATAGCTTTAGTTCCAGGTATGTTAAAATGCCAGGGTCTCACTCTGCAGCTTAATTCACACACATCTGGAAGTAATTCCTAGAAAACTTGCCTCAAAACCTGACTGATAATTCTAAAATGTAGGCTAATGTCATTATTTTAAAATACCATGCAATCTCCTGATAAATACTATTCATTATATGCATTTACTAATAGCCTACCTTCCTACCATGTTCCAGTTCAATTATCTGAAATGTCAATAAACTGGTAGCTTTTTATATGACTACTAAGAGTTTTCAGAATTGATTCTCTAGTTTTGTGTGACTATTGCCAGACAAGTTAAAGGAAAAGCAAACAGATTCTAAAATCATTGATTTAGAGTTGAAATGAACCTTAGAGAGTATCTAGTTCAATTTATCATTTAATAGATGAGGAAACTGAGACCTAGAGAACTTTAAGGGACTTGTCTAAGATAAACAGTAAGTAGAAAAGTGGATTTCCAAACCCAAGCCCTCTGACTCCAAATCTAGAGATTTCCTCACCATATAAAATCATCCTTTGATCCTAAAGGCAAATTATAATAAGCATTAGAAAAATTCAAAATCATAAATTATCAGATAAAGAGTTAAGGCACACATGAAAATCATGCTGAATTATCAGGCTTTCTGAAAAAAAGAAGGAAAAAGAGGAGGAGAAAGGTGAAGGAAAGAGAGAAGGAGGAAGAGGAAAAGAAAAAGAAGGAAGGGGGAAGGAGGAGGAGAAGGGAAAGGAGGAAGAAGAGAGGAGGAAGGAGATAAATGATAAATGATAGTAGTAGGACATTAGAAGATATATGTGTAAAATTTTGTGACCCAAAATTAAGAATTCCTGATATAGAGAATTAAAAGTAATTACTATTGGGAAAGAAGCTTATTCTAGTTCAATAATAATGATCTGGAGTGAAAGTGCAAAAGAAGTTGCAATTTTATTGCAAAAGAAAATATCAAAACATGTCCCTAGATATATCTAAATCTCAGGATGATAAAATTAGAATGGAAAATCAGTCTTATATAGGAGTGTGTGTGTGTGTGTGTGTGTGTGTGTGTGTGTGTAAAATCTCTTCTCTATCCTCTTTAAGGGAACTTCCTTTAAGATAGGGTATGATATCTTTTCATTTTTGATAAATATTGACACAGATCCTTACATATGAAATGCACTTAACCCATGTTCATGGAATCAAACACAAGTGAAATAATTGAAAAGAAGAATCTTAAAAAGAGATTTAAAATGTTATTTAAGTAGATCTGTTCCTATGTTTAACATTTCATGAAATAGCTTCAAGGGTAAGTCACCCAGCTGCAACAATTGCATTTTTATAATAAACATGTCTCTAAATTATGATTTCAACTGCTTTATACTCTGAGCATGATAAACACTATTTCTAGACTTTTCTTTGGCAAAAGAACCAAATATAAGAATTCAAGGATCACAAATGGGTCAGACACTTTCCATTATGTGGTTTCAGACAGTGACATACTAAAGTAATTGGGGTGAAAAGTAGGTGGGGAGGGTGACTAAGGAAAAGGGTGACTTATTTCAAGAGGAAAGTGATGAACTTATTCCTTCTACTAACAGCAACTCCCAATCTGTCTATAATTTAGGTTAAGTCTTAGGGAGTTGCTTGAAGCACTTAAAAGTTGTGACCTGTCCATATAAAAACTAGTATCAGAGGTGGAAGCTTTGAGTATCCATCTTTCTTCCTGAATTCAAGCTCTCTTCTCTGTCCATTATGCCATGCTACCTTTATTTGTGAGGCTTGTTTAAAAGTGAAGCACACTAATTTTAAAAGTCCAAATACTAAATAGCTTCATCTGAGATTTCCATTATCTCTATTACCAGATTAAAAATGAGTAAATGATATTACATATTCAACTTGTTTATAAAAGTATTTTTTTTAACCATTGATTTATTCAGCTCTATTTTCTTGCTGGATGTTCCATTGGCTGAACTTTCTAAACAATTTCCCTTGGAAATATGATTTGTTCTGGGAACGTAATCAATAGAACATCTAGCTTATTTTATCAGATGTTCTTTCAAAGATTATATCAAACATTTATTTTAAAAAACTAGTCTTTATCTTTATCTTGACTGTTGTGACAAAAACAATATTAATCATATGGCACACAGTACTTGACATACTAAAATAACCAAAAGATCTTTAAAGTCATGGAGGGGTCTAAACCAGAGGATTTAGAGGGGAAAAAACTCATTTCAGAATTATATAGGATAGGAAGATGTAAGGTTGGGGGGGGGGAAATGAAATATGCATGGATGGTGACAATGCCCCTTCAGATGAAAGCACAGATTAATTAAAATACTTAAATATGGCATTCAAAACACTGCTTTATGAAGGAACCATTTTTCTTGTTCCCCTACATATATAAATATATTTATACATATATTCATGTCTGAAAAAAGTTGCTGAAATATGTCTTTCCTAGTTACTAAGCATACAGTAATAAAAAAGAGACCAAATTTGTGGCATATAAAACTAAGCCAAGGATGTTGTGTTCTATCTTTATGATGAAATGCAGATTTCCTATAAAAGGCAAATCCTTCAAAAGCTTGAAAAGAATAGTACACTTGAAAAAAATTTCAGCTGCTTAAATTTGGGATATTAAGAAGGAAATATAATGCAAGAAAAGTAGCAGGAACTATAACTTTTGTTTTATTCTAAATGATTAATTGGTTATTATAATTATTATATTTTATTTTTAAGTCTTCTGAGATTTTGAAATAATTAGCCATAGGAATTCTGGACCTGATAGTCTTCCCTCCCTTATATAAATGGTCCATTTCAGTTGTATTGTTACCAATTAAAGATAGGTCTGAATTCAGTAACATCATTTGACTGATTATAAAAGAAATGTTGGTGTTTTCCTCCTGTAAAGCACCTGGGCATTCCTTTCCCTCTTTTTATCCCTTCATTTTCCTCTTTTTCCCCCCTCATTTTCCTCTTTTTTCCCCCTCTTCTTTAAAACTGATGTAAGTGGAGCAATATTAAAACAGAATGGCCTCAGTGAAGTAAGAAAAGGATGAGTGCAGAGACAGGTGAGCCATTGATGGCTTCTGGTGGCCTGTGGCTCCTGGTGGTATTGAGCATGAGGTATTTCCCTTTGCCTCAGGGGAAGGGGAGAATAAATTCTCTCTAGGCATCTTTGAAATATTTGGGAAATTGGTCATCTTCAGCCCAACAACTGTGCTAAGCCTCAGCCCTCTCAAAGACTGGAACTGGAGAGTTATTTAGATATTGTGTTAAGGAAACTGGGATTTTATATGGTATTTGACAGGCCATTTGTAATTGTGTCAAATGGGACTTTTTGTTGCAAGGCACTGGAGCACATGAAAAGAGCCTGGAGACCTTATCTGAATTGCAGACATGGAGCAATGTGGCAAATGCTGTTCAAGAGGATTTCACATAAAGGGAGGAATTTACTGGTGGTGGATGCATCACTTTAAAATTTTAAGGGAGAGATGAATTCATTTTTTCTAGAACTATGAGAATTCTCTTTCCCTCTCCTTTTCTAGATCCTTTATTTTCTCCTTCCTTCCCTTTCCTTCCTTCTCTTCCTCTTTCTCCTTCCCTGTCTCTCTACTTCTGCCTCTTTCTTTGTCTTGGTCTTTCTATCTGTCTCTCTTTGTCTCTCATTCTCTCTGTATGTCTTTCTCTGTCTCTGCCTCTCTCTGTCTGTCCCTCTTGTCTTTTTCCATCCCTCATTTCCTCCCTCCTTCCCTTTCCTTCCTTCTCTTTCTTTCTTCTTCCCTTTCTCTTTACCTCTGTCTCTATCTTTCTCTTTCTCTTTACTTGTCTATCTCCCCCTCCCTTCCTTTCCCCTCCTTGTCCTCTCTCCCACATATATATATATATATATATATATATATATATATATATATATATATATATATATCCACTACCTTCTAGGGAAGCTGAGGGTAACCTGTGAACATGGCAAGTAAAGCACATGTGCTGACCTAAAGGGGTCTTTTCCTTTGTCTTTCAAGGTATTCTGTCCTTAAGATTTTGCCCCAAAAGAATGTACTATGATAGATGCAAAATCCTAAAATCTAATCTTATGCAGATTAAACAGTTTTTTCCTACAAATATATTAAAATAATCTTTGAACTCCCAAACCCCAAAATAACCTTGGTTTATGTTATTGATGTAACTTTTTCATTGTCTAGATACCAAAAAACAGAGTTCCTCAAGCTTCTGATGAGCTAATTATCATGGACAACACAGGCAGAAAAGCAATGCCTAACTGAAACAATGTCACTTCTTAAAAACCTTTCCTTGTTACAGCTAAGCAAATTTCTTTTTGTTAGTTGTCTGATATCCTAGAAGCATTTCTTTTTGTTCTAATATTAAATTTGAGTTAGCAAGTTTGAATTTGAAACTTGAATTTGACCTGGATGAATACAAAAACCATTCTTGAGCTATTCTGTTTGACACTAAAAATTAGTTGATTTACCTATTGGGGAAGGATGAGACAAGAAAAGAGAAACATGGAGGAGTGTTTTCTTAAATTTTCCTTAAGGAGTAATAAACAAGAAAAACTTTAACTCAAGCTATCACTCTTTGAATATTATTGTATTTGAATAAAAATTCTCTTTGCATTTGAAACATGCTGTTTCAGATTATTCGAAGTAATTTGGAATGAATTCCTGAATCATCTTACAGCAAGTATCTAAACAATGATTCTTATCTATTTGTAACTGGAGGCTCACCAACTCTTACCTAACTGAACTTTGGCAAGAAATAAAATTATGATTATTCATCACCATTATCATCATCATCATAGCTGACTTTATATATCTAAAAGTATACAAAGTAATTCACTCAGATTATTTCATTTATTCCTTACAACAACTCTGTGAGATAAATATTTTACAGATAAGAAAACTGTTGTTGAAAGAAGTTAAGGGACATGAACAGAGACATATTGTTAGGGTTAGAGGCAGAATTGAAAAGTAGTTCTTCTCAACTCTAACATTGTTTCCACCACACCCTGTTTCTTTTCATTTCATTATTCAGTTAGTTAGCCAATAAGCATTTATTATCTAGCATTAATATGTGCCAAACACTGTACTAAGCAAGGGGGAGATGCAAAGAACTACAAAAACATAATTCCTGCCTTCAGAGAGCTCACATTCTAATATGGAAGGCAATACAAAAACAAGTAAATGTGTTTAAAAAAAAGAGAGAGTAAACAAAAGGTAATTTCAAAGAGAAGACAGAAAGGGATGGATTTGGAAAAGGCTTCCTGCAGAAAGTGGGATTTGAGATGAATCTTGAAAATTAGAGAAGCAAGTTAAGGAAATGGAGTTAGGGAAGGAGAGCATTTCAGGTATAGAGGAAATTCAATGTAAACACAAGGAGTGTTGTGCATTAGGAACAGCAAGTAAGTATATTCACAGCATGAATGCAGGGGAGGAAAAGGTAAGAAGACTTAAAAAGCAGGAAAAGATCAGTGTGGGAAAGGTTTTAAATGCCAAACAAAGGACTTTATACTTGATCAAAGCTTTAGGTAATGGGGAATCACTGAAGGGTATTCAAAAGGATTATATCTGAACTGTTGGAAAATTATCTAGACAGCTGACTAGAAAATAGACAGGAAAGATTTGAATCAAAAATACCAATAAAAAGTCTACTTCATTGGTTTAGGCAAGATATGATAAGGGTCTGTACTATGATAGTGGTGTTAGTGGCTGTATGAATGAAGAGGAAGATATATGTGTGTATGTGTGTATACACACACACACACACACACACACACATATATATGCAATTTAAATGTGAAAGTAGAAATAAGGCTTGACAAAACATTTGACATATGGTATGGATTAGAATAAGGAATCAAAAATGGCACCAAAGTTGGAAATCTAAGAGGATGATGGTACTCTCAACAATAAACAAATTTTGTGAAGAGGAAAGGATTGGGAATAGGAAAAAGTAAAGTGTTCAGTTTTGGATATGTTAGGTTTCTAAGAGAATTCAGAGTAGGGATACTCTAGAGAAAAGAGATTAAGGCTGATTACACAGACCTGGTTCATATATATTGAGTTGATAGCTTTGGATTCCCAGGGTGGCTGATGAGATCACTGATCAAAATAGTATATTCAGGGAAAAAAAAGAGTCCCAGGAAAAAAATCTTGGGGAATACTCTCGGTCAGGGGATAAGATAAAGAAAGAAATAACAAAGCAGGATCTTTTCTTGCTAATACAATGTTAGCAATTTCACCATTTAGACTTAAAACTGAGGGACAATGTGGAAAAGTGGAAAGAACATTTGAGTTTGACATCAAGAAGGATCTTGATTTGCACTGCATTTCTCACTTGAATCAGTTGTATGATTTTGGAAAAGTCAAATAACCTTCATGAGCCTCAGTTTGCTCATATATTAAATCAGAATAATGATAATGCCTATAATACTAAGCTCTCATGAGAATCAAATAAAATAATGTAAATATAAATTGTGCTGAAAAATCTTAGTGTTCAATAATTGTCAGCTATTGAATATTTTTTAAATGATTAATTCGGATTTTTCAGGCATTTTTAACAGAATTCTCCCATATCAATGAAGTTAACTATTTTTAGCAGTCTCCTTTACCAGCATGAAAGTCCCTGGCAGAGAAGGAAGGAGAAGTGAAGAGGGAATACAAGAGGGGGAGGGGGGAAAGAGAGATGGAGAAGAAACTACAAGAAACACATTTGGCAGGCAGCAGTTCAGTTTCACAAGCAAATATTTAACTCTCCACAACTGATGAGTAAGCACAAATGGGGATTGGTTAGATTTAATTTGAAGGCTGAGCACATAATTTAGTTTCAACATTTCAGTGTTTGGATTTTATATAAACAACAGTGTCATCAGAAAAAATTTTGTTTAGTATATAATTTCTACTCGTGAATATATTGGCTATAGCTGTTTTAAAATGTCATCCACCTTGGCACTTATTCTAAAGCAGTATAATCACACATTTTAACAGAAATAAAAGAACATTCCATTTTACTTTATCTTGTAATCAGGGAAAATGATGCTGAAGTTTAAACCAGAAGATTTGGGTGTGACTTTTACCTTTGCCATTTAATAACAACAAACCTAGCCAAAGCACTTTACTTGTCTGGGCTTCAGATGGTTGAACTAAATTTCCCATCCAGCTGTATATGTACAATTTTTAAAAAAGGAAAGGTCATACTGGGAGTAAGTGAGGGAAGGAGAATTCACAACACAGTTTTTAATTCCAAGTTCAGGCCTCTTTTCTAAAGTACAGTTAAAGAGCTTCCCGGAGGCTGTCTTCAAAAAGGTAGGTGACTTGCCTAGGATCAAACAACCAATATAATGCCAAAGTCACACTTGAATTCAGGCTTTCCAGTCTTGGAGGCTACCTTTGTACTAGAAATCAACTCAGGCTCACAGACTATCACCACTACAAATATGCCTTTGATATACAGCAGAAACCTAAGATGAATGTGTGCTTCATGAACTTTCAATAAGTGAAAAAGTAACAGATAAATATCACACTTTAAAAATGAACTTTAACCCAGTATATCAAGTGAAATATGGGAGGAACAGAAAAAAGAATAAAAAGCTATAGTCACATAAGTTTCCTAAATCAAAAAGAGGATACTAGATTGAAGAAAAATAATCACCTTCTAGACCCACATTGATACCATGAACTCTCAAGGCTAAAAACATTCATGTAGTCTGTTATTCTGTAAATAGAATATTACCAGGCCATAGTGAACATTTAATAAATGCCATTGATTGATTGAATATTAAGGGAATATGAATCAGGCCCAAAGAAAGCTTATTAACATCTTCTTTGTTCCTTGGGGGCCTAGGTATGCCAAAGCTGTAACCTTTTTTGGCCACAGACTTGTGAGCTGGAAGCAGTGACAAAAACCTTGACCAAGGTTTTCACTTATCACTGCTCTATAAACTATTTTTCATTGCTTTTACTATTTCAATTCTCTTTTTCTCCAAAGCTTCCCTGATCTCTTGTATCCGTTCTTTTTCAGCTGTATGTGAAGAAGAGAAAGAAAATAAAAACCTTCTTAAATTAAATATCTACTCTTACAATGGCAATATCAATTATGTGATTTTTAAATTTGCAGAAGAAAAAATATTCAGCACTTTCTAGGTGTTTTACAAATATCTCATTTTAAACCTCACAACAACCCTGTGAGGTAAATGTTATTGTGATCCCCATTTTACAATTGAAGAAACAGAGGAAGAAAGAGATTAAATGACTTGCCCACAGCTAATATATATCTGAATCTGGATTTGAATTCATCATCCTGACTCTAGGTCCACTGTTCTATCCCCTGCTATGTTTATGCTGCAGGAAAATAGATGATCTAGCTTAGAGTATGAACAAATATGCTAATCCTCCAACACATTTCATAGGATATTTTCTAGAAACTTACACTGTTGCTGTATATTTCTTGAGATCAAAAAATATATTTCATTAAAATATACTTATGAATGAAATTATTCCCAATATACTTTGGGGGCTTCTATCTTTCTTGGACTTTAATTCTATGCTACTGACATAAATGAGATGAAATATGGGGGGAGACTCAAGACAAAGTTTTATTCACATGAATGCTGACCACTCCTACTATGCTTAAGTTATCTTCACTATATGCAGAATTTTTCAATGATTGACAGTGAAGGAAAGACCAGATGTGAACAGATTTTTACAGGAAATCAAACCTTTGATTTCTCAATGATTATCGAAGTATTAATAGGAATGATTATTTCAAATGATAACAATAATTCAATTCAACAAACATTTAGTAAGTCCCTACTATATCCCAGACACTATGCTAAGTACTGGAAATACACATCAAAAACAAACATATCACAACCTCAAGTAGCTTACTTTTTATTTCAGAGAAACGTACACAGAGCAAGAAATATGATGCAAATAATATAAAGTAACAGAAAGGTGAGAAATATTAAACACTAAAGGGAAAAGGAAAGAGTTCACTTCTAAGGTAGAATTTTAGCTAAAATGTCTTGAAAGGAATTAAGGTTTCCAAAGGGGTGGAGGTTAGGGAAAGTATTCCAGGCATGGATATGGGAGAAGCAATGTCACTGAACTGCAAACAAAAAGTAGGCCAGTTTGGTTAGATCATGGAGCATGTGAATGAAAATAATGTATAATCAGCCTGGAAAGATTATGAAGGGATTTAAATGTCAGAAGAGTTTGTGCTTTATTCTATGAAGACACCAAAGTCTTTGGAATAACAGTCAGAGTTTTTATTTTAAGAATATCAATGTGATTTTTGTAAGGAAGATGGTTGAAGCAAAAGTACTTAAATTGAGGTTCATAACCTTGTTTTGGTAATATTTTGACAACTGTTTTTCAATTTAAATGGTTTCCTTTGTGAATATACATATATAGTTGTGTGCATTTAAAGCATGATTCTGAAAAGGGGTCTATGAGTTTCATTAGATTATCCGAGGGGTCCCTGATGCCAAAAAGTTTAAGATCCTCTATATTATGGAAGTGAGAGACTTAAGATAGGAAAATTAATTAGATGACAATTGTACCATTTCAAATGAGAGGGAATGAGAACCTGAACTAGAGTGATGATAGTCTAAAGGAGAGAAGATAACAGATGTAAGAGAGTTGATGGATGTAAAGAAGGAAAAAACTGAGACTAGACTGAATATGGGGAGGTGGGGTTGAGAAGGTAGAATAAGGAATTAAATATGATTCTAGGGTTGCAAACATGAATGATTAAGATAGTTCTACTCTTCTAGAATAAATGTCTTTATTTTGCATTTTGATCAATTTTATGCCTGTTACAATGAAGAGTACCACAACGCTTCAGAGAATCATGTATAAGGAAGGTTAGTTTTTTTCTAATCACAATATGAAGCACACAGAATCTCCTGTCCCATTACATTTTATAATTTGACACATGGAAACATTTTTAAGTACTCTTAAGACATTTATTTAGTTCTATGCTGAGATTTTACATTAGTTAATCCATTTTGTGAGTTTTCCTAACATTTCTCTATTTTGAGTTTCCAGTTTTCAAATGTTATATAAAACAACTTTTTTCAGTTATCAATGTGTTTAACCAGCAAACAAATAGTGAATTCTAAAGGTCTGCCTCTTTGTTCCCTAAGTGAACCTTAGTATTGCTCTGCCACAAGATAAAAGCTTCTGACTCAAAACCCATTGGAAAAAGAATGAAACTTCTGCAAAGTACACTTTAAGAAGAGGTACTTTTTGCTTATGAAAAGAAACCAATGAGTCCTCTAAATATAATAAAAGGGAGTCTTTTACAGTTAAGCACATGATTTGGGGTTAAAAATTTAGATGTTTCTACTCTACTGGTACAGTACATGGGTTATTAATACTCTTTCTTGCTCCTCTTGTGGATCTCCTTCATCTGTGGCATAGACAATCTCCATAATCTTCTGCAACACTGGATCACTTTCCCCTTCCTTTTCCTGACAGATCAGTTCAATATTCCTTAGCTTCTCAAAGTAGAAGAGGTCTCTTTCTTTAAGTCTTCAACAGTGAGCTTCACTACATTCATCTGCTGGATTAATTCTGCTGACTCGTTATCTCCTTTTCCCATACCTGTATTCTTTCTGACCATGCTAGGGCCTGTCTTGGAAGGTGCTATGGTTCTCTGTGTGGAAATGGGCACCACTGGTACCAAGAGGTTTTTTTTTTTGGCTTTTTCAAAATTGGAGTCATGAGGGAAGAGGATACTGCTGTTTCTTAGCCTTGTCAAGCTACTACAGGGTCATAGTCTTTTCCATCATAGTTTGCATCAAAAAATTTCTTGAACCATTGAACAAATTCAAAATTGCCCTGAAATTTTCCTTTCAGTAACTTGTCCACAGGAATTATTTTGTCAACACCCATTCTCTTAAAACCTGCTTGTAGGATCTTGGAGTTCTGAATGAGTTCATATTCCAGTTTTGCTTTGAAACTTCACTTTTCTTAAAGCAATGGAACCAAGGAAAAGCATATCCATAAACTGACAATAAGCAGCACCTGAACATAAGTGTTCAATTTTTGTTAAGTTCAACTGCAGAGATTCATTGATCCAGGCCAGAATATCATATTGACTCAAGTTATCACTAATTACTGCAGTTGAATACACATTAATTGCCATTTTAGGCTTTGGAAGTCCTGACATCTCTCACTGGCACTCCAGTTTTGTCTAGATCTTGTTCAAACTGCCAGACCCCACCGGTGAAATAGTGTACTCTTAACAAAAATAGAGAGGTTCAGAGGGAGGATTCTGGGAACATGGCAGAGTAGGTCAGTAAATTTCAAGCTCTTTGGATTTCCCCCACAAATAGAACAAATTTGCATCTCAGGATAAAGATAGGCTGGTGAAAAATCAAGAAGACTAGGCAGAACAGGGGTCCTCCTGGCACAATCCAAGAAGATCTGATTAAGAACCAAGCTGTGGATTAACTCATGTGAAGTGCAAACACCTCCTGGCTAGTAGCTCCACAGGAACACTAAGAAGGGAACCTTGGGGTGAGCTGGATCTGGCTGGAGCCTCTGCAGGAACTATAGGAACTTTCACCTCCAGGACTGTATGCAGACTGGAGTGATTTGAATACTGGAAGATTAAGGAAAACTTTGCTGATTAGGAACACCAGGCCCAAGTGGTAGCGTTAGAGCCCTGTGGTACAAGGAATCAGCACAACCAGTGACTGCAGAAGCAGTGGAGAAGCAGAGAAGGCTAGATGAGTGACTGCCCAGCAGTTAGTCTGTATTTCTAAAGACTGAGAGGAAGCAAGAAGGGAAGACTATGAAAAAGACCCTTTAGCACTAGAATCATGAGTTGCTTTTAGCCACACAAATATATGATTTGTTTTAGGGAGTACTATCTGTGTATTCTTTCTGTCCCTTGCTATTATGTGCATGTTTTGGAAAAGGACCATTTCAGTAAATGTCTGAGTTGAGTCAATAGTATGCTTTGGCTCACTATAAAGGACAATATACCAATGGGGTCTTGTGAACAATGATTTTAGTAGTTTGTACCACAGAGATGGTAGAGAAAGGGGGAGTAAGTGGTCCAGTGGATAGAGTGCCAGGTCTGAAGCCAGAAAGATTCATTACCCAGAGTTCAAATCTAGTCCCAGTCACTAGTTGTGTGATCTTGGGCAGCTTCATTATCTATAAATTAAATCAAAGACCATTTCAATATCTAAAAGAGTTAGATATGATTGAAAAGCAATTGATCAAGCCCACAGAGTACCTTCACTTTGTGACAATTGCCCTCATAGGATCCAACTTGCATGTGTAAATTTCAAATGAGAAGGGACACTGCCCACAAAAAAATCATCATTTATAGGTGGTGAGTATTTTTAGATATATAAAGATTCAAGTAACAAGTTAACAATATCTAACTTTTTCAGAGGATATTGTAGGGGCTTGTTTTTCCTTTGAAAAATAATATATGTATTGTTTTAATATATATAAATACATTTGAATATATATATACATATATATATATATGTACAGACATTTATATAAGAGAGTTTATTGCAAAGAATCTTTTGCTCTCATTTAGAAGTGTGTCACAGTGGAGAGAGTAATGGATTTTTCATTCAGAAAACCAGTATTTGGCAAAGTGCAAGCACTTAATGATAGCTGACTGACTAAACATTGAGTTCCAACCTCACCTATGATATCTGTAATCAGTGAGACTAGGGGCAAAATACTTGCAAAGTAGTAGTGTTTGGGGAAAAAAAAGAATACTATAAAAATTGGAGTTTAAATTCAAATTTTGCCATTTACTCTCTGTGAAGGCAACCCCTTCAAACTCACAAGATTTCAGTTTTCTAATCTCAAAAAAGGGAGTTGAATGAAATGACCTCTGAGATCACTTTCAGCTCTAGGCAACTAGATGACACAAGAGCTCTGTACTTAGAGTCAGAAAGATCTGAGTTCAAATTCAGCCTGGAACACCTATTATTATTGTGGTTCTGAGCAAGTTATTTAAATGCTGTATGCTTCAGTTTCCTGTAAAATGGGAATAATAATAGCACATAACTCCCAGAGTTATAGTAAGGATGAAATTATAATATTGAAATATTAGCTATCATTAAATCCATAATCATATAAGTTACCTCTTTAAGTCTCTTTTCCTTTTGCTATAAAATAGGAATAAATACCACTTAATACTCTATTCAACTATTTATTGTAAAAATCAGTGAAACAATAGTGTTTTACAAACTTTAAGAACATCAGTGGTAATTCTCAAAAATGTAGACTAAAGATAAAGAAATGAGAAATAAATGGTGCTTGTCCTTAGTGAAGGTCAGGGTGGTATAAGATTTATATCTTGAGGAATGGTTAATTTTCTAGGGGGCATCTAAATGGCTAAGTAAATAGAATGCTTGGCTTGGAGTCAGGAAAATATGAGGTCAAATCTGGCTTTATACACTAATTAACTTTGTGATCCTAAGCAAGTCATTTAACTTCTGTTTGCCATAATCTACTGGAGACAGAAATGGGAAAAAAAAAAAAAACAACTTCATTCCTTTAACAAGAAACATTATAGTTTGGACATTATATTTCATAAGATCACCAAAAATTGAACATGACTCAATGTCATTTTCTAAGCCTATTTTCATAGCTACTTTTAAAAATGCAATAGTCTTTGACCCAGCAGCGCTACTACTGGGATTATATCCCAAAGAAATACTAAAGAGCGGAAAGAGACATATATGTGCCAAAATGTTTGTGGCAGCTCTTTTTGTTGTAGCTAGAAACTGGAAGATGAATGGATGTCCATCAGTTGGAGAATGGTTGGGTAAATTGTGGTATATGAAGGTTATGGAATATTATTGCTCTGTAAGAAATGACCAGCAGGAGGAATACAGAGAGGCCTGGAGAGACTTAAACCAACTGATGCTGAGTGAAATGAGCAGAACCAGAAGATCACTGTACACTTCAACAACAATACTGTATGAGGATGTATTCTGATGGAAGTGGAAATCTTCAACATAAAGAAGATCCAACTCACTTCCAGTTGATCAATGATGGACAGAGGTAGCTACACCCAGAGAAGAAACACTGGGAAGTGAATGTAAATTGTTAGCACTAATATTTGTCTGCCCAGGTTGCATGTACCTTCGGATTCTAATGTTTATTGTGCAACAAGAAAATGATATTTACACACATGTATTGTACCTAGACTATATTGTAACACATGTAAAATGTATGGGATTGCCTGTCATCGGGGGGAGGGAATAGAGGGAGGGGGGGATAATTTGGAAAAATGAATACAAGGGATAATATTATAAAAAATATATATATAATAAAAAATTAAAAAAAATGCAATAGTCGTTCCCCTCTCCCCCAAGTTAACATGAAATCATGTGTTAATTTTCGCATGCCATTTATCTCAGGACCCACTGTTAATAAGGCCCAGTGCTTTCTAGGAGGAAAAAAATACCCAGAAGTTTTTTCTACATCATTCTTCACTCCCTTTCTTCTTGTCCTCCTTCATCTACTCTTCTTCTAAGAGTATGGTTATTTTCTCCAAGGATATATATTGCAATTCACCCATGGTCCATTTCCTCCCATAAGTCTGTAGCTCGGGGTGGGAGCAGAATGGAGGGTTCATTCAAGGTATTAGGTGTCTTTTTTGAGATTCCTTGATATCTTAAAGATTAATCAATTATTGAACAAACATTTATTAAGCACTGATTTAATGGAGGATTCTATGTAGGCTGTAAACTATTCCTTACTCTAAACAACCAACCCATTTTATTTTTCAGCCAAACATTTATTTGATGACATTCTTTATACTATTTCTCCTTTGTAAAAGAGTTTATAAAGTTTATAAAGTGTTGGAATCTACTCATGCTCACGATGCTCTTTATTGCCTTTCAATTAATCTATCATTCAATTTCATTCCTTCTTGAGTGATTTCTAGTGGCTACTATCCTCTTAGTAAGTAGTCTACAAAAAGGTAAACACAAAAAGATAATGGTTCCTAAAATTCATATGATTGAAAAAAAAGTCTTTGGAAAAACAAATATTTTATGAATACTTTTAAAAATATTATCCAGTACCTTTTCCCATTCAAATGTTTAACCAATTAAATGGCTTTTTATTCCCCTCCACCTATCCAAAATGGTTGACTATAAAGTGCCATAGAATTTTCCCCAAACAAGTGAACTAATAGATGTATTAGGGAAAGATAATAATCTTCACCATTTGAAATTTTTAGGAGGATTCACAAATCAGATGCTTATTCTCAGAAGTTTATAAGAATAATTTAAAACATTTTAAAGCCCATGACATGCTGCTTTGGGAAAAAAATAGTTAGTATGTTGACTTCTCATTTTTTGCTTGGTTTTTTATTTTCTTTCCCCCTTTCTAACAGATTATTATGTCATTTTCAAACTATATGTTGTTTGAAATTAATATATTTGAGAGTGACAGATTAGTCAGTTCCTTTAAATCACTAAAATCCTTCAATCTTCATCTCCTCCTTCTTAAAAAAAGACCTATGTTCCAGATATAATTACAGATCAATCCACAGAAGAAGATAGGATCTCCAACAAGGCAAATATTGTATGATTTCACAGTAAAGAACAACTCTTATCAAAGGTGTGAATCTTGTGGAAGTATAGTAAGTACTAAGTACTTGTACTGAACTAGAGAACTGTTAAGCATCATGCTAAATAACCATTGTCTCTATCAATTCCACTTACTTTGCACCTTGTTTCAAGTTCTGGCCCATAACATACTAAGGTACCCAAAGCTTTGGTGATTCTGCACTAATATCATATACATTCCCCCCACCCTCTAAAAAGTGTAACTGCCCGGTCATGAGAAGGAAAGGAAAAGAGACAAAAACATAACTACATGGGCTGCTGAAGAAAATACTGAAAAGCAGCTAGTCAATCCCATTTGTCCCCCTAAAGGGACAAAGAGACCCAGCCTAGTGAGCCCTATTATCTCCATATGTGAGAAGGCTAAAGCAGTGTATTCAACCCTGAACCTCAAAGTTTTATTCACTAGAAAAGAGGGAGATTATTCACCAGCAGAATGAATGAAGGGAAATTTTTTCAAAGGCTGAAAAAAATATCAAGAGAAAAAGTTAAAAGAAAGATCACAATAAATCAGATTAATCAACAGGGAACTTCTAAAACTAAAAGAAACAAGGCAATATTTTATAGAGAATGCAAACTCTCCTAACAAATTATAAATGAAGTTTAACAATGACTGATGAAAGAAAGATCCTGTATACTCCCAAGAGAGCTTAGGACAACAAATTGCAGAATGGTTCAAAAGAGAAATTAAATCAATAAAAGAATAAATTAGTAATGAATATAAGTCAAAATTTGCAGTCTTCCATGCAGAATTTTAAAAACACAAGTAATAGCTTAGAAAAAAATTGAATTGATGGAAACACCTGTCTAAAGAAATGAGAGAGAGATTAATATATTTGAAACTCAAAAAGTACTGAAGTGTAGGAAAACTTAGAGGAAGAAAAACAAAATGCAACAACATTAAAGTAATACAAAATTCTATAAAAGTCAAGGTAATTGACCTTGCAGACAGTATGTGCAAAGATAACTTTAGAATAACAAGTCTCCCAGAGCAACATGATAAATCAAAAAACCTGGCAATACCAAAATGTAGGAAAGGATACCCCCCAAAATCTGCCTATAACTTTTGAAAACAAACCAAAAAAGCAATGAAAGACTATGTAGATTACCAAAAGGAGAATAAACTATTATACTTCAAATTCCAAGACAATGAGAGTTAAATTTAACAATTTCAAATATCTTGATAAAACTGATTTAATTAAAATTATGTTTAGCTGCAGTCAGCAATTTTTCACTCTCCCAGTATTTTTTCCTCTACTCTTTAATATATACTTGAAAAAGGAAGGAAACATGTTCAGATGTCTAATACTCATTTTTCATTCTCAACCTATATTGGAAGCCAATGAATGTCAAATGTGAAAACCTAAGCAACAGAAAGAGGCCTGAGCTATCTACTAACTGGCACTCCATTAAAATTACTTACATTTTTATTAAAAATGTTATAAAAACATATCAAATATATAGACAAATGATCAGATAAAGACTGATTGGTCACAAAGGCCTGAATCAAGACAGGAAATAACTTTAGTATACACTAAGATATGAATGGCTAAGAGGCAATTTGGCAGCAAATTTTAGACCTATCAATAATCAAACAAAGTAGGACAAATGCAAAAACGTCTAGTGTGTGTGTGTGTGTGTGTGTGTGTGTGTGTGTGTGTGTCTGTGTTTTAAGGAATCACATTGTTTATATTCAAAACCTGGCAGGTCATCGTATATTCTCTCAAGAAAATATTTTCTTAAATATTACCTACCAAAGCTTATTTTTATATTATAATTGTTTTAACATATAAAAATTAAGAATTCTTAACAGCAAGGCATTAACAGTATTTTACTGACCTACAAAGTAGGATAGATACGAACTATGCCAGCAAATTCATATATTTGGCAACTGACAAAATTTCACTGAGTACACACTCCTTCATTCATTTACAGCAGGCTTTTCTTAACATACTTCGAATACTGAGACCTCACATCAAATTCTCCAGGGAAAACCCAAACTCTTGGATAAAGAGTAATTCCTTGCTACACGGGAAGTCTCTAGGTAAATATGACTTCAGCACTTAGTTTGTGGCTTTACAAACAGGATACAATGTTCATAGTCAAAAAGGAGAGGTAAAACTATCCTCAACTGCAATTTGATTCCCTTGCATTCCTACACTTTTGAAAATTGACATTGTCAGCATGGCTTGCATTACTATATATATAGAGAAAAATAAGATGCCATTTTTGTGTTTTCTTGACTATTTTATCGCTGGAAGTGATCCAAAAAGAATAACAAACTTGAATTCTCAGGTGATTTTAAAGAGCCATATTAAGAGTGGTAATCTTAATGGCTGTCCCTTGCCAGCTTCTATTTTTTGTTAGATAAATTCTTACAAGTTATGAATAACTATTTTTCAACTGATTTAGCCTATTATTTTCCACTGCCTCATAGCTGTTGACATGAATGAATAGAAATACACAATTCATGATGAGGTTCAACATCCGGAAACTATATTAATAGACAGGTGTCTGTTTTTATATATATATGTATATATATATAAAAATTAATATATAGGTAGAGCTGTGCCACATACACACACAATCTCTCTCTCTCTCTCTCTCTCTCTCTCTCTCTCTCTCTCTCTCTCTCTCTCTCTCTCTCTCTCTCTCTTCATCCATCATACAAATGTATTCATGCTATTCAGCTATTCTAAAAATCCTCCATTAAATTAAGATTTGAGACCAAACCAAATACTAACATGGATAATCATGTTTGTTTCAACTGTGAAAGGGAGACATAAAATGCTGAGCTACTTAATATCACTATTAACTGCCATTTATTCTATTGTTTCAAAGAATACCACACTGAAATAAGGTGTACATTTTTATTTGGAAGGCAAACTGCTATCAAGACACCCTTTTTGCTGTCCTATTAAATTACCTAACATAAGCAGTCCCTAACAATGTAAGCAAAGAAATAAGAGAACCTTGTCAAGTGCTTTTAATGGGCTGTCAAAATAGATTTAAGAAAGTCAGTTCTTTTGAAGGCAAAGGAAGCATTTTAACATTTAGTGATGTATTCTTTGGGAGTCTGATTTCACCTATCAGCAATTAATCACATTTTTAGCTTTATATCCCTCAAAAGAAAAAAAAAAATACAAAGTAAGCTAGGAATTCTAATTTAGGAAAAAACCCACTTCAAACTTCAAATTATTATGATAGTTTCATACATTTAGAGCTAGCTTCCTCTTCCTTGCCCTTCTCCATAGATATTAAAGTAGTATTTGGACTTACATAATCATTTAGGGTAGTGTTATTGATGAGGTTGAGATTTAGGGAACCAAAATGAGATTAGGGTTTCTGGTGGTTAGGAAGTTAAATGATAAGTCTAGTGGAAGGTTCAGGGTTCAGAGAACCAAATGATGAGGTTTGGCTCCCCTGCAACCCCTTGGGATTTAGCGCAAGGGTAGGGGGTTTTGGGGACTCTCTTCTGGTGGCACAGAGGTTCTCTGTAAAGGGATTTACAAACTTGAAAACCTAGATTATTAAAAGAGGTTTATTTTGTGGATTGGAAGTAAGGTTAAAGTCTGCTTAGGGAAATAGGTGAGGGTAAAGAGTATTGCAGTGGACAGAGGCCCTTGGTGTGCCAAGCATAGGGCTGGCATGTTTGGAACCTCTGCAAAGAAAGGATTTTAGTTTGGCTTTTTTATAATAGGGGGCTTTGGCTGTAAGCTGAAGGGGGCTCGTGGGTGGAGTCCCAAATTGGTTCCTAGCTGGGTTTCAGCTTCCAGCTAGAATTTGAATTGAATTTCAGGACCAGATAACTAGGAAACTGTTTGTCCCTGGGGCAAAGTCCCTGAGGCAGAGTTGAAGGAGATTTTCTCCTTCAAGGATTTTCAGAGTTGCAGGGTCCCCTCTTCAGTATCAAACTCAAATCTAAACAGGCCTACTACCATATTTAAAGATCACTGAAATCCATAAAGTAACTTAGAATGGTACATATAAGCATTATCTATATTCTACTGATTTTTACATATTTTGTTAAATATTTCCTAAGTACATTTTTATCTGGTTCCTGCCATTCTAGGAAATAGTGTTTTTGAAGTTGAGTTATTAAATTAAATTCTAAATTATGTAAAAACATCTGAACACATTTTTATAACATCCAAAGACTATTCAAAGATTTGTTTTAATTGATGTTTGAATCATTTAATCATAAACAAAATTATAATAAATATGAAAGCATTTAAGGGCTAGATTTCGTTATGATCAATGTGTAATTTAACAAATTATATCTATTATGTTCAATTCAATGAATATATATATACATATATATAACATATATATATATATATATATATATATATATATATATATATATATATATATATATATATATATATATATAAAGTGCCTTTATTACATACATGGATGAAAAAAAATGATCTGGCCCTAACAACTTATTATCTCCAGGAAAGTAGGACATGCACATAAAATGGGATATTCATAGATATCAAAATGGCACAATGTCATGTAACTTTAATAGAACACTGTATGCTGTTGCCAGTTTACAAATGGTCCATGTATACAACAAATGATCACTACTATCCACTCCACCCACCAATCTCTCTCCTACCATCACCACTATAGCTCTTTCTGCCACCACTTTGAAAGGCCTTTTGAAAACAGTAGTTTTCCAAGGATCTTTTAAGGTCAGAAGAAGAAAGTAAAAAGCTATGAAAAATAGCCTTAAAAGGCTTTTTAAGGGGCAGAATCCCAACCATTTTTCCTTTCTTCTTCTCTCTTTCTCTCCCCTCCGCCCAAAAAATAAGAAAGGAAAGGGGAAAAAAAGATAGGAGAAAGAGAGGGGGGGGGGAGGGAGGGAGGGAAGGAGGCAAAGAGAAAACAACAGTGAGAATTTTGACTGAGGAGAAGAGATTGGTAATTTTGAAAGGCTGGTAATTGGGAGCTGTGTAGACTTTGGGATTAAGATAATTGTGGGTAGAGCACCACATTATAGTGTTCACAGACTGAAAAGTCTAAGGAGAATGAAAGCACCAGGTAGGGAGAGTATACCAGAAATGATTTGGGAACGCTAAAGAGAAAAATTTACATATTTCTAAATTTTGCCTAAGCCTGCTCTTATGAGAAGGAATATTCTTTCTCTTCTTCTTCATCTCTTATATGGCTTCTTTTTTTCCAGACCCAGAGCAGTTTAGTCCTGTTAGTACAACAAAGTTCAGTTGCATTGTGAGGTCAACAAGCTGCCCTTGGACGCTAAACTTATGTATTTATAATGTTATTTCTATGAGGAAATATATTCAGAATTGCAAACAACTTATTCTCAAACAAATGTTGAAAATACAACTCTTTCATAAATTATAATGTTTACCTTAAATTAATAAAATATGTGCAAGATGTGTGAACACATACACCTATATGTGTACATACTATATGTATACTTATGTATGTGTGAAATGATGGGGGTTGAGGTCCTTTTAAGATTCCTTTCTGATTTCCAACCCTCCCCCACCATGGCTGAAGAAGCTAGGATCTTTTGATTCACAAATCCTGGTCAAAAAGCACCCTTTTGAATTCCAATGATATCCAGGCTTTCCCAGCCCCCACCAGATCTGAGCTAGCTTTGGCTTTTCCCAATCCTCCACTATCTGCTCAGGTTTCCCCAACCCCCACAAACAGCTTCTTCCTTATCTAAGAACCCATTGAATTCTATTCAAATTCTAACCCTGACTGAAGCTCAGGCTGGAGCCAGCCTGGGATTCCACCCATGGGCCCCTTTGGATTGTCCAAAGCTCCCTATTATAAGAAAAGCCAGACTGGAGTCCACTCTTTGCAGAGGTCCCAAACATGGCATCCTTACACTGGTCATGTCAAGAATTTCTGCCCACCAGAGCCACCCTAGCTCTGGTGTTTTCCTACATTTTAATCTTACTTCCAAACCCTACAATAAACCTTTTTTTTTTTTTTTTTTTTTTAAATCAATCTAGGTTTTCGAGCCTGTAAATTCCTTTACAGGGGACTCTGCGCAGTCACTGGACTATCCTTGCACCAAACCAAAAGGGGTTCCCCCTTTCCTAACTCTCATCAATATGACTGTGTGTGTGTGTGTGTGTGTGTGTGTGTGTGTGTGTGTGTGTGTGTGTAAGGAGAAATCTAGATGTATTACATTTGGACAATTGTGAAGAACTTCTTTTAATGATTCAAAACTGCTCATAGTTGTAATATCCTTTCTCTACAGCATAGTATAGGAGATAATCAGTGACTACAGAGATAGTCAATCAACAAGCATACATTTAAACTCCTGCCATGCCAGTCATTGTATTATGTACAAGGCATATAAATACAATGAATGAAACAAGGCATTTGTATTGTATCAGAAGAAATGGCAGATACTTATACAAATATACACAGACTAAAAAGAGAACAAATACAATAAAGATGGAAAGAAATACAAGGTATTTAGGGGACAGGGCACCTGAATTTGGAAGGAATTAGGAAAGCTTTCATGTATAATGAAGAACTTGAACAGCATGCATTTAGAAGAGAAAGGTTCAATGAGGCAGAAGTGAGGAGTAAGTTCCCTGAAGGGAGTGCTTTTTTCATTTTCTGTTTTTATCCTTTGCACCCACCCAGAACTTGGGGTAGGTAGGTGGCACAGTAGATAGAGTACCAGCCCTGAAGTCAGGAGGACCTGAGTTAAAATCTGACCTCAGATACTTAACATTTTCTAGCTAAGTGACTCTGGACAAGTCACTTAACCCCAATTGCCTCAGGAAAAAAAATGGCACATAGTAGGTGCTTAATAAATATTCCTTACTGATTAATAGTGTATTCCAGACAAGGGAAATAGCCAGTAGAAAGGCAAGTGTTGCATGTAGAAACAGAGAAGAAAACAGTTTGGGTGGATTGCAGAATTCAGTTGGAATGGAGTTGTTGGGGGTGGGGGTGGGGGGCAGTAACAAAGAATTGAACTGAAAAAATTTTAGGTTCAGATTGTCAAGGGTTTTAAATTCCAAACAGAGGAGTTTATATTTTATCCTAAAGACAATGGAAAGTCCTTGAAGTTTATTGCCTAGGAAAGTGAAGGTCAGATAAATAAATAAAATCACTTTGAAATCACATCATATGGAAGATAAGCTGGAGTAGGAAAGAGAATTGAGGCAAAAACAAACAAACAAACAAACAAAAAAAAAACAATTATAAGACTGGTGCAACAGTCTAAATGAGATGTGAAGAAGGCCTAAAGTAAGGTGAGTGCAGAGAAGGAGTTGAATGCAAGAAATATCATAAAGGTATAAATGGGAAAATGCAACAATTGAATGGATATATTCAGTGAAAAAGAGTGAGGAGTCCAGGATAACAATGATGTTATGACCCCTCTTTGACAGAAATAGGAAAGTTTGGAAGAAGAGTTCAGTTTCTTGGGAAAGAAGCTGAATTCTATTTTGGATATATTAAATTTGAGATGTTTTTTGGGACACTAGCATGATGAGACTGAATTTCTGGAGAGACTGGGGTTGGCTATGTAGATCAGCTGACAACCTACATAGAGATGACAACTAAAACTATAGGAGTTGATGAGGTGTCCAAGATAGTATATCAATAGAAAAGGAAGGACAAGAAAAATAATATAGAGGTGAAGCTAAATGGCACAATGAATTGAACATCAGCCTTGAATTCAGGAGGACCTGAGTTCAAAGCTGGCTTCAGACACTTAACACTTCCTAGCTGTATGACACTATGTATGACACAACCCCAATTGCCTCAAAAACAAACATAAAAAGAAAATAATATAGATAAGCCACCAAGAGGGGAAAAAAAAAAAACAAGGAAGGCTAAGACTGGTGGGAGTAGAATAAGAAGAAAATAGTGTCAGGAAATTCAGAAGGGGAGTATTGGGTGGGGAGGGCAGTCAAATACAGCAAAAAAGGCTAAGGAAAAAATAAGTCAGATTTGGCAACTAAAGCTCACTGGGTAACTATGGAAAGAACAATTACACTTTCCAATTACATAGGAAGATAGAAAGCAAAGTGTATAGAAATGAATAAGAGTAATGTAAAATAAATGTTTACAGAGCACTTTTTAGGAGTTTGCCTGAGAAAGGAAGGGGCGATTTAGGCTAATATCTCAATGAACTCTATGATTTTTTTCTTAAGAATTATTGAAGCTCTAGGCAGATTTGAAAGTAGTAGGAAAAAAAATCAATAAATAGCAAAAGATTGAAGATTAAAGAGTAAGAGGGAGAGACTTAGGGAAAGAACATTTATTAGAAGATATGGAATCAAGGACACATGTAGATCAATTAGTTTTTACTATTGGCAAGAAAGTCATCATTATCAGAAACTAGAAAAAGAATGTGAAAATAGGAAATAATGTCAAGAGATTTTGAGGTGACAAGAAAAAGAGAAGAGGGAGAGTAATAGTCTCAATTTTCTCATTAGAAGCAAGTAGAAAGGAAGCATTGGAGGCTTTAGAGAAAAAAGGTTTAGAAAATCTGCGATTATGGGTGCATATCATGACATGTCACAGATCACAAAATCATGGATTTTAAACCTAGAAACACTTTAGAGGTCAGTGATTCTAATTCTCTCATTTTATACATGAGGAAATTTAGATGCAAAGAGTTAGGTGACTTGCCCAGGATATCACAACTAGTAGATAATCTGAAACAGTTTGAAACCAAGTTCTTCCTGAGTCTAATCCAATATCTTATCCATTAGAGCTAAAATTACAAATAACTCAAACAGAAATGGAAAACCACATCATGAGTATAATTAGATGGTGCAACAATATGAAGAGCAATTTGTGAATCACAAATGGCATAAAGATATGAAATAGATGTATGTGCATAAAAGGGATCAAATATATGTAGAGCCTTGGTCTACAGAAGAATGAGAGAATAACGTGTGTGTTGTGTTTACCATATTCCAGGCACTGTACTGCTTTACAATTATTATCTCATTTGATTCTCACAATAACTCCTCATTTTGGTGATGAGGAAAGTGAAGCAAACAAAGTTTTAAGTGATTTTCTTAGTCACACAGAAAATATGTGTCTGAGGCTAGATTTTGATTCAGCTCTTCCTGATACCAACACTAAGTCCACTCTATTCATTGTGATGAAGGGACAATGCAAAAAGTATAGCCCTGAAATGTAAAATCAGTAAGAAGAAGATCTCTACTACTTTGGGTAGATTTCCTATAGAGTGTTTATGGACAGAAAAAAAAAAAAAAGAATTGAACAAGATAAGAAAATGTGGAAGGGTTACACCAGTTAATTCAAAGAATTAAGTATCACAATATGTCCATGATGCACAAAGCCATTTTACATAACATTCATCATCAAATGTAACAGCTGTAGGAAAGCTGTTTTTGAATCACATAATGTTGGCAGATGAAAATAAAAACAGGTGTCACTTTTGGTACTCCCAATTTCCCACAAGACTAAAACATTTACTGGAATTTTTCAACCAAGGAAATGGTGTGCCAAAATCATGTTTAATTGAAAAATTGCTAATATCAAAGTATTTATATAAATATAGATATGGATATGGAAAAGAGAAGCACTTTTAAGCTGTATGTACAAGGCACTATGAAACAAATATTATCTCATTTGATCTTCACAACAATCCTGTGAAGAAAATGCTTCATCATCTTCTTCTTTTTTTTAACAACTGAGGAAACAGAAGATCACACAGCTAATACATTTCACAGACTGGACTTGAACTCAACTATTATATGTGCATTAGTCATCAATACAAAAGATCAGCTGAAAAACTGGTTAAATTGAGACTGCAGATGAACTGTTAAGATTTTTAGAAATGATGATTATTTGAACTGATAAGTTAATCATTCCTGGAAACCTTTTTTTTTTTTTTTTTTTTTTTTTTTTTTTTTTTTTTTTTTTTTTTTTAAAGCGAATCACATTCCATTAAAAATAGAATAGCTTCTTGACAACTATTCTTTTTAAATGTTTCATAAAATTGGAGACATTTCTCAAATGTAATTTTTTTTACAAATTTCTCAAAATTAAAATCACTTTAGATGAGTATATAAGAATTAAACACATTGAATTTTAATGTAGATCATACGATATCTTGGTTTTGAAGAGAAGGAACCCCAAGAAGGAAACAAAAATCTAATTCTGCAGATTGGAAATAAATTTGTATTAGTTAAATCTTTTCCCAATCTATATTAAACTGTTGCCTAAACTCTCAGTGCAGGCAATGCATCAAACATAGCTTAATCTACACTAGTTTAATAAAATCTATTAGTAATTTAATCTTACCTCAACTCTACTGAAGTCACTCAATCCAGGCCCAAAGAACCTATGCTACTTTTGTCTAATTTATCCTGACAGGCTGAATAACCCAGATTCATAGAATAATGTGGTTTAGGTGGCCAAGCCTAATCAGCTTTATGTCTTCCTGGAAAGCAATCTTATTATTTTGCAGGAAAATTAACCTAGGACTTCAGTAATCCTAAACAAATTTAGCAAATCTTCCGATACAAAATCTGGCAACTGTAGACAGCTTTAAACACAGTTTCCAGCTTTATTTTTCTTCTAACACGAATGAAACAGGTCAGAAAAATACTCTTAGAATTTTTTATACTTTTGTATTTTTCTTACCTTAACTTCACTAACTTCCATATCCTTACTATCCCTTTATTTCCCTTATCACTATAATTTTTTGAGAGTGAATTAAGAAAACAATGACTTTGGATGAAGAAATTACTAGTCTTCCTACACAGCTACTACCTAAAAAGTATTAGACTTAGACATAGAGAGACCTGGGTTCAAAATTTTCCTTTGTAAAATTAAGAACCCTAGTAGTCACCTGACCATGGTCAAGTTCCTCAATATCTCTGAACCTCAGTTCCCTCTATGTAAAACTGGCTTCTTACTAATATCTGTAATTTCTGCCTCCCAGTATTATTGTAAGACTGAAATGAAATAATAAATGTAAAGTGGGTAGACTGGGTTTTCATGAAATGAGATGCTCTACATAGTCCATCAGCAAGTAACAGTTTGGGAAGGATCTCTGTGCCCTCCATTCCACTAGCCTTTCCAAGAAGCACATTTTTTGTCCACTATTCTCTATCTCAGCTGATCTCTTTTAAGCCTTTTCTTTTAGCTGGGGATTAATAATAACTTTTGAAGTACTTAACACAGTGCCTGCTACATAATAGCTTAACACAGTGCCCTGATACATAATAGGCACTTAGTAAATTTTTCTTTCCTCCCTTTCTCCCTCTTTGTTGAGATATGTGGCACTCCACCTCAGATAACAAAAGTATTGGCAATTGACTAATAGGTATCAAGCATAGCTTAGGGTTATGTATGAAATCTTTATATATTTGCTATCGTCTGACCATTTTCTCATAATTCTCATGGACTTTGCTGTATTACTGTATCTGTAAGTGAATATTTATTCTGACTACAGTTTTTTCTTCTTTGTATGTGAGTAAAATATAAGGTAGTCCTTCCTATGAAATCTCATCATTACCAGGCAGATTTTGCAAATGAGTTTGTCAAGTTTTTCAGCCTCTAGAACTGAAACAAAGGCCAGAAGCTGTAGCTTTGAGACTTTTTTGTCAAATCCAAATAAGTTACAGCCAGAAAATATGGGGGAGGGAGAGGAAAGGGGAATTTTTTCTTTAAAAATAATTTCCAAGGATAATCTCCACATATATTGTATGTAAGAATACACAGCTTTATTTTTATAAAAGGGCATATTTGTACATATATAATAAGTGATATATGAAGTGAATGCATGTATGCATGTGTTTATCTCTACCTGTATAATGTTTTAAAAGTATATTACATACATATTTATGCATATACATACACATATCATACATATAAAATACCAGGAATGTATATTGTATCATTTTATCTATCTATCTAAATACATATAAGATGTATAAATACATATTATATATGTGTGTAAATGTATTTTATTTTAATACAAAGGTATTGTGTTATATATAGTTATTGTGTACATATACATATTTCTGACATTTATGTGTGTATTGATGGTGTGGTGTGTATATAAGGACAATATTCATACATGTATATATACATATGTAAACATGTGCGTATAGAAACCTGCATATACACACCTGTAATTTGGGTGTGAGATGAATATACATGCATACACACATGCATACAAATTTGTGTGGGTTGTAAATTGATGAAAGTTTATGCAAAGACAAAGTTGACTCTGCAAGGTCAAAAGATTAAATTGTGATCAATCAATCTGAAAGGTAAATAAAGTTTAGCACAAGTTGAAGTAAGGGATGTGTGGTGTAAGTCCTCTGGTATAAATCTTCATTGTCACATAAAATGGAGGACATGTTAATCAAGAGGGAAACTCACACGAACACCACTAATATACCCCCTTGTTCTGTGATTATTAACAGGCTCGCAAATTTATTTTGTCATATCTAGGATCATTTGATTCACTTTAGGTTATTATTCTCTTTCTGCTAACCAACTGGAGCTGCCTAGGGAATATTTTCACAAATAGCCTTCAAAGTATTTGTAATCTCCAGATGGTATTACCTTTTTTCATTACCCACATGCTATGTTTAGGGATGGTAGGTATCTCTGCTTTCTATCCAGACTCACCCATTTCCCCAGACCTCAATCCTCAATGCCAACATTTACCATTCTTTGCAGAAGGGGGATAAATGAAAGCTAATGAAAGAACAGAGAGCAGAGGGGGAAGAGTACAATTCATGGATACTGATAGTGTTGGTTACTGCTGACTGCAGCAGAAATAGGCACTTCCTGCTTTGGGCTCTTTTTCTTTGTGGAGAGAAGAGCAAAGAAAAAACCCAGGGGAGTTATTCAATAAATAGGAGTTTTGAGCCACTGTATCTGAGTGGACACTAGGGTCCTTTCACCAAATATGGTCCATATAAGCAATCAATGTAACACACTCATCAGTGACCAAAGCAGTAGCTACTAATCTCAATTTATGTAGGGAGGTGAAGGCTGGGGAGCAAAATACTAGGATATATCCCTAGCATCTGTGTATATGGTCCTTAGCAACCTAACTCCTCTTTTTCTGGAATTTTCCTCTGAGAAATCTCCAAAAATATCTTCCCACAAGTTCATGTTCCAAAACATCACTAACTGAAGTATTTTCAGATTTGATTCAGTGAGTTAAGCATTTATTAAGTGCCTATTATATACTAGACATTGTGCTAAGTGCTAGAATCACAAAGAAAGACAAAAGTTAAGCTCTGAACCCAAAGAACTCAGAATCTAATAGGTAAACAACATGCAAACAACTGTATGCAAACAAAATACATAAAGAAGAAATAAGAACTAATCATGAGGAGGCATGGGGGGGGGAGATACTGGCACTAAGGAGAATTAGAAAATGTTTATTTTAGAAGGTGGGATTTTAGCTGTGACTGATGCAGGAGACAGAGGTGGAGAGAGGCAGAGAATTCCATGTATGGAGGACAGCCAGAGAAAATTCAGAGAACAGTGAGATGGAGTGTCTCATGCAATGAAAAGTAAGGGAGCTACTGTTACTAGATCATAGCCAATTAGGGGGCTGAGTAAGAAGTGGGAGAAGCTTGAAAATGTAAGAGAAGATGGGGTTGTAAAGTGCTTCAAATGCTGGGTAAAGGATTTTATGTTTGATTTTGAAAGTCATACAGAGCCACAGAACTTTACTGAAGGTGGTCAGATCTATGATTAGGAAGATTAATTTGACAGTTGAATAAAGAATGAACTGGAGTACAGAATCTTGCAAGGGAAGGAGTTTTTGATGTTCCATCAATAATAGGTCCTAAATGCTATAAAAATAGGGGAGGGAAGGAAAGGGTATAATCTTGCCAATAGCAAGAAGTTGGATTTCTTATTTGAGTGTCTCATTTACATCACAAAGGTTATCTGAGTTTTGCAAATTATCAGAGATCATAAAACTGGAACTTCAGAGATCATGTAATCCAACCTGTACAGTTTACAGATGTGAATACTGAGAACTAAAGAGTTTAAGTAACTTAGCCAAGATCACAAGGACTGCAAGTAGCAAAGCCAAGTGTCACTTAAAATATAAAATGAACTACTAGCTAGTGCTATAGTTTTATGTGAGTCGCTTAACAGCTCCCTCCCAGGTCTCAGTTTCTTCATATGTAATGTATATGGATTAGATTATGGAATCTATAAAATTTCTTAACAGTTCTCTCACTGCAAAAGTATAAATTCTCAATGATAAAATAAAAGAGTAAGAATGAGATGAATTGGTCTTTAAAGAATCTTTAGAAAAAGCTGTTATTTTATTATTAAATTTTATTATTCTCTTATTGTTAAATTATGCTTTCATTCACTAACACAAGAAAATAAATTGATTCTATCCTTTTCTCTTTGCTACCCTCATTTATTTTTCCTAAATGTTCTTTATAATTTCTTTGGAGAATTAGAAGTGATAAGGACTTTATTTATGTCCTTTTGTTTGTTCTCTCATTCTCACAAAAGCCAATCATCCCATTTGGTCTGTTCTCTGCCACTGGCTTTTGTTCCTCATTATCCATTCACAAACATTCTTGGCCACTTTTAATCCATCTGCCTATCTAGTATAGATTTTGATTTCTCAGGCTTGGGGTACAAAGAAAGGAGGAATCATTGCTGTTCTTTTGTCCCTCTGTGTTAGGTAATAACATGTATTAGAGAATTAAATGTTGTCTTTTTCAAATTTTACATAGGAAAATCCTGAGCAGTACAAGAGAGGGAATGATTGAGTCTTAGAAGTTAAGATGATGTTTCTAAAAGCATGAATAGCATATATTTCTGTAAAATAACTGAAGTATCTTCTCTCTCCATAATTCAATATTTCCACCTCATGTAGTATTACTGCTGGAACTCTGTCTTCCCAGAAATCAGCTGGAGTCAGGATCACTAAACGTCTTTATTCTTGATCTTTTACAGTCAAGTTCAGGGGGTTAGGCCTAGCTACCTCACACACACCTTCCTCCCTCAAACGCCAGGAGAGACTGAGTCAGCTTCTGTGTCTCACTTCCTCTTCCTCCTCCTACTCCTCCCACACACATCACCCCCCCCCTCTTTGTCCCACCAATCAAGTCAGCCCAGAACAGCTGGGGAGGGTCACCCTTCAAACAAGTTAATAGGGAACTGTCCAATTGGCAATTAGTCTCACGTGCTTCATTATCCAAGTGCATTACTCAGTTCTATCCCTTTGCATATTACCACCAATATTCACAACTCAGAAATGAAAATTTCCAAAAATATGATGAGACTCCATGAACTACAAAGGTCTCATAAGCTCTCACAAATTGACTCTTCAAGAGAAGTAATAATGCTTGTCTCAATCAATATTCTCAGTAGAGAGGACTCACAAAACACCTAAGAAACAAATGAGTTTTGCAATAATATGACATGTTTATAAGCAATTTTTTTGGGTTCATAACTTCATTTGAAGAGTATATGTTACAGTATTTCAATTTCACCATTTATCTAAAAATGAGTATTTTCTTGGCAAAAAAACAAGCTAGGACATTTCAGCTGCTCCACGTTCTCAGCTTCCCCTTGTATTGCAAAGCTTGTTTTCTATTAACAAAAGACAGTTCTTGTTATATCATGTGACTGCATCTTTGATTTATGAGCACTGTCTTTTGGCGAGCTTATTACCAGGAAGTAGAAAAGCTTTGCACAAGCTCAGCTATTTTCTTATTTCCAATGTTTTCTTCACTGGCCAAATAACTTCCTGATAAAAGGTTAGGGAGGAAGCATTAACTCTTTGAGGCAACTTGGGTCCATTCAGTTTTATCTTATCATGGGACTCTTGGACTTGTATTCATTCCAAGAATCTTACTTCATCCACGTGGGTTCATCCTCCACCAAAGAAGACACCAATCTCACTATACATTCATAATGTATATAATTATGAGGGACAGTTGGTGGAGTAGATGGAAAATCAGCCTCAAAGCCAGAAAGACTTTGATTCAAATCCTGCCTCTTGCACAAACTTCTTGGGTGAGTCTGTGGGGCATAATGTTTACCTTCTTTATTCTAGGCAATTCTAAGTTGCAGAGAAGATAGTGTCCAGCATAATAGAAGGAGTTTCCTCAAGTGGGAATTCTTTATATCAATAAAATCACAGGTCCAAGCTCAATTCCAATTAACCCAATCAAGCTCCAAACCCAATTAAACAGTATCACCAACCCTCCCCCCCAAAAAAAAATCCCCCAACAAAACAAAATCCCTCACTACTATCATCACAAAACAAAACAAAACAAAAAAACAAAAAAACCTAACCTCATTATTTCCTAGCCACCTGGTTATGAGCCTGTTCAAACATGGCTAGGTGGTCTTTAAGATATACAATCCTTTGATAGATCTGTTGAAAGAACAACATTTTTCTTCCTTGCTTGTTAATACCTAGTAAAACTTATATTGTTCTGATAAATTCTTCAGGAATCTGATATGACCTCCAAGTCACAATAAAGGACCAAAACAGACTTTAAGGGATTTATTTTGTTAGCCTAAGGTAATCAATTTTACCTTCCTAAGTGCCTATTTTTTTCCTCTGGCAGATGGAAATCAATGGGAAAAATAGGTTTTACCTTAAATAAATCTGCTTAATGGCCAATTTTCCTGGAATGCTTCCATTCTATAAAATAAGGTATTCTATAAAAACAGGGAGTCTGGTATAGGGGAAAGAGAGAGGGGGGGGGAGAGAGAGAGAGAGAGAGAGAGAGAGAGAGAGAGAGAGAGAGAGAGAGAGAGAGAGAGAGAGAAAAGAAGAAGAAGAAGAAGAAGAAGAAGAAGAAGAAGAAGAAGAAGAAGAAGAAGAAGAAGAAGAAGAAGAAGAAGAAGAAGAAGAAGAAGAAGAAGAAGAAGAAGAAGAAGAAGAAGAAGAAGAGGAGGAGAAGGAGGAGGAAGAGGAGGAGGAGAAGGAGGAGGAAGAGGAGGAGGAGAAGGAGGAGGAAGAGGAGGAGGAGGAGGAGGAGGAGGAGGAGGAGGAGGAAGAGGAGGAGGAAGAGGAGGAGGAGAGGAGGAGGAGGAGGAGGAGAGGGAGGAGGAGGAGGAGGAGAAGAAGAAGAAGAAGAAGAAGAAGAAGAAGAAGAAGAAGAAGAAGAAGAAGAAGAAGAAGAAGAAGAAGAAGAAGAAGAAGAAGAAGAAGAAGAAGAAGAACAAGAAGAAGAAGAACAAGAAGAAGAAGAACAAGAACAAGAAGAACAAGAACAAGAACAAGAACAAGAACAAGAACAAGAACAAGAACAAGAACAAGAAGAAGAGAGGGAGGGAGGAAGAGAGAGACAGAGAGACAGAAACAGAGAGACAGAGACAGACAGACACAGACAGAGATAGACACAGAGACAGACACATACATACAGAGAGAGAGAGAGAGAGAGAGAGAGAGAGAGAGAGAGAGAGAGAGAGAGAGAGAGAGAGAGAGAGAGAAATGAATGCTAAGAAGTCTTGGCCCAAGTATTACCACTGGCATATATTGGCTGTGTTGTCCTAGGCAAGTCATGTAACCTCCAAGTGCCTCAAGCATTCCCTAAGATTCTGAATTGAAGAACAGTTACAGACTATATTGGTAGATACGAGTTTCTTCACTGAGGCTGCACAATATCTATTAATTCCCAAATATGAATCCTAAAATTAAAAAGAAAGAAATATCAAATTTTCCATAAAGTAAGTGACTTATACAGTAAAATTTCACAAAATCATAAAAATGAAAGAGGAAAAAAAGATTTGATGAATAAAAGTCTGAATTATGGAAGACTTTAAGCTAATATTATATTCCTTCCAGTAGAGGAATAAAAAAGAGAATGAACCAGCCTTCACTAATAAGGGGTGTTTCCTCATTTGGGAGCTCCCCATATCAGTTTGATCCCAGAACCAGTTAATTCCTATTAATCCAGTTGCTGTGAAAAAATTCAAACAGAATACCCACTTTTATGCTTCCCTTCTGTTTTGGCCAGGAATCCTAAGGGTCTTCTCTCAGCTTGATTTTTTTAATTATGTAAAAGAGGCCTTTCTCTGCCTTACTTCTTACTTAGTTTTAGTCACTGATTGAGTGTTACCTCAGTCAGAGATCTGTTAAAAGACCTTATCTTAAAAAAGGCGTAGGTCTCCCACTGCATCCAGGGCCATCTCCAGGCATCCAGAACTATATTTTCCCACTCAATCCAGATGGCTCCAGAGAAGAAAGAAGCTGGTGACTTTGCACAGCCCTCCCTCACTGAAAGCCAATTCACTTGCTGTCATGGCATCATCTCCCAGATGTCATGCTGATCTTTGAGAATGAAGGACAAACTTTGTCTTCAGCAAACAAGTTATAGAGGGGTGTTTCAGAAGGTCTTTAAAGGAGTCAACATCATAGACAACCTTATCAGCAAGCAGATCTAGGAGAACCTCTTTGTCATCAATTAATCATTAGAATGTACATGTATTAATTGATAATTGGTCAACTTTATTTAAGGGCAGTAATACCTTTACCTTTAAAAACAATTCAAGGACTACTGCTGTCTTAGTTGTCTTTAAAAAAAAAAGTCTTTATGGTGCTGCCAACTAGAAAGTTTGACTTAAAATAACATAATTATTGTGGTTGATTAACATTCCATGTATTCAATTTAAATTCTGCTAGAATATTCTAATATTTGTGTGTACTAAGTGAGTGAACTCATGAAGACTTTTGCCCATTTCACTAACTTTTAGCTAGAATTGAGTGTAAGAATTAAACAGATCATATCCTGAGGTAAATTGAAGCAAGGTGTGGTCTGGACTGACCTCTTCTACCATCACTCCCACCTCTAACACAATAGGGAATTAATTAGATGTTTAACAGAGTTCAATTAAACTCTGAATCAGTGATGCTTAACAATTTTTTGTGTCATGGACTCCTTTGGCCATCTGGTGAAACCTATGTTCCTTTCTCAGAATAAGGTTTTTTAATACATAAAATAAAACATATTGAATATCAATTTATTTTAAAATACTTATATAAAAATATTTTCAAAGCAAATTCATAAAGTCCAGGTTGTGTGCCTTTTCTTCCAATGTAAAGTCTAAGTACATGGATTTAATACAAGGACTGATTTCAATCAATAAGGACTAGATCATGTCTGATTTTTTTCTTTGGTGTGGAAAATCAATAATGGCTCTATGGAGTCAGAATTAATCCAATTTCATTGTTCGAGTTCATTAAGGGCCAAGAGTTATTTGTTTTCTCTTCCTTTAGATACAAAGAACTCAGACTGAGAAAGAAGGAGGGAAAGAAGAGAAGTATGAGCTTCGCTAAGTATATTCTTCTAAGTATTACCATGTACAAATCTGAATACTTAGGAAACAAGTGAATCAGCAGCAAATGAAGAATGGCTGAAAAAACTTTAACATAAACATGTAATAGATATTGTTTTATAATCTGGGTCTTGTATCACCAACTGAACATTTTGAGTTAGATATCCATATATCAATCCTGTATCACCAATTGTTACTGGATCTTTTGAATGAAATGTTCCATTGATATCTTAAATTTAACATATTCAAAAGTGAATTTGTTCTATTTTTCTCCAACCCACTATTTTCCAAATTGCCTTATTTCAGTCCAGGAAACCACCAGGTTTATAACTGCAGAGTCATCCATAATTTCTCAATTTCAACCTGTCTTCTTTCCCGTATCCAGTAAGTTCTCAAATCTTTTCATTTCTGCTTCCCCTTCTCTTTACCCAAAACTATAATCATAATTCAGGTGCTAATAACCTCTCACATGTACTACTGTAATAGCCTCAAAGTTGAACTTCTAATTCAAGTCTTTTTTTCTCTTTCCAATCATATTCAAAGGGCAGCCATGTCCTTCCCCTTTTTAATAAACTCCAGAGATTCCCTATACCTTGTGGATTAGACATAAACTGTTCTTTGTCATATAAAGTTTTTTACATCTTAGACCTAATCTACCTTTCCAGTCTTATTAGACCTTACTCTCCTTCATAAACTCTGTTGTCATGCTTTCCACCTCATGCTATTATACCTTTACTGGCTGTTCTCCAAATGTAAAATGCATTCCCTTTTCATTATTACTTCTTAAGAATACCTAATTTGCTTCAAGGAAGACTTTTTAAATCCTCGCTCTATCTCTTTCTAGTCTCTAATGCTTTTCTTTCCAAAATTCTATTGTATTTATTTTATTTATAATTTATGTACATTTTGATATAGTTGTGTTCATTTTCTCTTCATTGCTCTATATTTTCAGAACATAACACAATGCCTGGTGAGAAGTGGGATGATGTATAAAATGCTGACTCACAAAATTATTAAATTTATGATTAATGATGACTTTAAAGAAACATGGGAAGATCTATGTAAACTTAAATACAATAAAATAACCAAAAGCTGAAGAATAAAATATAAAATGACTTGGAGACTGAAAATGAGATAATTAAAGAAGCCTAACACTGAGTAACTAAAAAACCAGCAAAGGTACGGGGGAACTGATTGCAAAATAAGGTGGGGAGGGTAAAGGAAGAGGAAGTTGGAGGACAGAAAGTTGTAGATTTAATAAGATATTGTCAGTATATCTATTATTTTTTCCTTAACTGCTTTTTATGTCTACTAGGAAAGATTCAATCCAAAAGTTCAGGAAACTACAAGGAATATAACCAGAAATCATCATGATATAAAAATGAAAAATGTCATTAAGTTTATTCTTTTAAAAATTTGAACAGTTAAAAATAAACAATAAGGCATTCTCCCAAATAGGAGAAAATTAAATGTTAAAGCAAGACTGTTCTTGGGCAACAGATCTACACCAATAAGCCTATTGTGTACTATATCTGCTGCACACATGGGATGGCTTACTACATACCATCCACTAATGATGAGGAGGCCTTTTATTTCTTAGATCAGAGCTTCTCTCCATTATTTCCCTAAAAAGCAAATGCTACATTTTTCTCCCACTTTAAAACTCAAGGCCCCTCCTTCATGGCTTAATGCCACGCCACAACTCCTAGGTAAAAGGAAAATTGGCCATAAATATTTCTAGTATATGAGATCAAATTTGGCTTGGTTCCTTTCAAACTTCATTGACTAGGACTTCATTTTAATCATATGTTATGGCATTTATATTATTATAATCCAAATTTAAGCAGGAAGAACAGAAGTAGTAATTCAGAATATAATACTGCTTCCTCCCATTGTTCCAGAAAAAAATACAGCATTTTACTTCAGATGGAAAACAAGAAGTGGCAAAAAAAAAAAATGCACATTAGGTTGGAAATACTAAATTAAGGAGGCCTCAATGAGGTAATTGAATAACTTGGGAACTCTCTATACTAGCAGATTCTTATAGTACATTCTCTAAAGAATAAAAAGAAATAGGGATAAGGATTTAACTTTTGATTTCATTGCTATAAACGTACTATCAGATGAAAAAAAATCTACCAATTCGCAACTTCTTTGCAATTTATAGTCTTAAAGACTTGCCCCTAATAATAATAATAATAATAATAACAATAATAATAATAATACAGTAACTTGACTAGAGACCCAGCCAATATTTGTCAGAGATGGGACTTGAACTCAGATCTTCATGGTTTGGAAGACAACTCTATTCAGTAAGAGACATTTTCTTTTTATTCTTTTTTATAATAGCTATCTCTTAAGGGATTATAGGACCAAAAATCATATAAACAGAATTAGAATAATCTTCAGAAGTCTAGTCTAACCACACATTGTACAGATGAGCAAACTGAGTTCCAGAGAACTTAATTAAGTGCTTTTCCCAAGATCAATAACAGCAATTCCAAGGATTGGAATCCAGGTTTTCTGACTCCAAAGCCAGAACTCTACCCATTGTGACATATTATCTGTCTTTTTTACAGCATCTAAAAAATATGCTTGACTTCACCTCTCATCATGCATGACACTGGCAAAACCTCTTGAGTGAATTATGTGTTTGTTATTTGCTCCAGGCTCATTTACTAGGTTTGGGTTTTTTCTCTCTCTGCTGCTAGATATATATATATATATATATATATATATATATATATATATATATATATATATATATATATATATATATATATATATATATATATATATATACATAGAGAGAGAGAGAGAGAGAGAGAGAGAGAGAGAGAGAGAGAGAGAGAGAGAGAGAGAGAGAGAGACCTATGCCAAGAATTGGGGGGGAGGGGTGGAAATTGGTTCTAGCTCATCAATCATATGCAAATAAGCAATCATTACAACTTTCTTTCCTTTGTAACAAACACACCATCCTGGCATTCCTAGAGAGGATTGATATAGTTAAATCAAGGCAATATAAAAATAAAAGATTTTAATTTTTTTAAGTTGAGAAGCAACTATATTTTGGGGGCATATAAAATATACAAAATTATTGCATAAATTACAAGGAAACATAAGACAATTTTCCCCTGCTCTTGTAAATAAAGAATGACCATATGAAATGATAAGTTCATAAGACAATATGCATTCTTAACTGTTTGCTTGATAGCTATGTGGTCAAATAACTGAATCATGTTGAATAACAATTACTAATGACCTAATTGCCCAATCTCATGGTTTTTTTCTCAATTCTCATCATTCTTGATCTTTGTACAGCCTTTGACACCATTACTTTCTTCTCTTTAATACTTTTTCTCTTAAGTTTTTATGGAACTGCTTTCTACTGATTCTCTTCCTACTTTTCTGATCACTCCTTAATAGCCTTTGTTGGCCTTCATCCAGATTAAGGCTATTAACTAAGGGTTAGTTCAAAGACTCTGGTCTGAACTTTCATCTTTTCTTCCCATATATCTTCTCATTTGGTGATCTCATCAGTTCCCATGTATTCAACATCAGGTCTATGTAGATGATTCTCAGATCTATTTATCCAGCCCTAACCTCTCCCTTGAACTCCAAGTTTCTTTTTTTTTTTTAAATTCATTTTTCCAAATTATCCCCTCCCTCCCTCCACTCCCTCCCCCCATGGCAGGTAATCCCATACATTTTACATGTGTTATAATATAACCTAGATACAATATATGTCTGTAAATACCTTTTTCTTGTTGCACATTAATTATTAGCTTCCGAAGGTACAAGTAACCTGGGTAGATAGACAGTAGTGCTAACAATTTACATTCACTTCCCAGTGTTCCTTCTCTGGGTATAGTTATTTCTGTCCATCATTGATCAACTGGAAGTGAGTTGGATCTTCTTTATGTTGAAGATTTCCACTTCCATCAGAATACATCCTCATACAGTATTGTTGTTGAAGTGTATAGTGATCTTCTGGTTCTGCTCATTTCACTCAGCAACAGTTGATTTAAGTCTCTCCAAGCCTCTCTGTATTCCTCCTGCTGGTCATTTCTTACAGAGCAATAATATTCCATAACCTTCATATACCACAATTTACCCAACCATTCTCCAATTGATGGACATCCATTCAACTTCCAGTTTCTAGCTACAACAAAAAGAGCTGCCACAAACATTTTGGCACACACAGGTCCCTTTCCACTCTTTAGTATTTCTTTGGGATATAATCCCAATAACAGCAATGCTGGGTCAAAGGGTATGCACAGTTTGACAACTTTTTGGGCATAGTTCCAAATTGCTCTCCAGAATGGCTGGATTCTTTCACAACTCCACCAACAATGTATCAGTGTCCCATGAACTCCAAGTTTCAAATCAAGACAAATCAATAACTATTTATGAAACACTTACTATGTGTCTGACACTGTAGCAAGCATTGCAGGTACAAAGAAAAGTGAAAAACAATTCTCTGTTCTCAAGGAGTTGACAGTTTAATGGGAGAGACAATGTGCAAACAATTGCACACTGTCTACTGAACATCTCAAACTGAATGTCATAGAAACACCTCAAACTCATGTCCAAAAACAGAGCTTCTTATCTCTTCAGAATTCTCTCTTCTTCTGAACTTCCTTCCTACTGCCAAGGACCTCTATCCTACTAATCATCTAATACCACAATCTTGGTATCATTCTCAGTTCTTCAATCTTAGCTACCACCCTCATTAAGATTCTTATCTCCTTCCACTTGGGCTAATATGTGCTATTTGGGATTCCTGAATTGAATTTATCCTAATTTCATACACTCCTCAAATTCCAATGTTATCTCTTTGAAAAGCTATCATGTCACCTCCATTTTAATTTTTTTTAATTTTAAATCAACCCCAGGGCCTCCTTATTACCTCTAAGATCAAGTATAATGTCCTCTGTTTGGCTTTTAAGCCCTCTGAAACCTGGATCTTTCCAATTTTTTCAGTCTATTTATCTCCTTTATCCCCTTTTGTATATGACATTGTCTTCTTGTTATTCCTCACACATATCCTGATTGTGCCTTTTTATTGTTTTTACTCCAGGCCTAAAATGCTCTTCTTTCTCACCTTGGTTTCCTGGTTCCCTTCAATACTCAGCTGAAACCCCACCTTCAACTTCCTCTCACTACCCTCTTAATTCTTTCTTTTTTGAGATTAGCTTCATTTATACTATACAGTTCTTATACTTTCATACTTTTTTGCATGTTTTCTCTTCCATCAGATTATGAGCTACTTGAAAACTTAAACCATATTTTAACCTTTCTTTGTATTCCTAGCACTTAAGATAATTCCTAATACATTGTAGGTACTTAAGAAATGCTTGATGATGATGATAAGGAGCTAATATTTCTTCAATCATTTTGAATTTTAGACCTAGATAATGTGTGAGAGACAGACAGAGAGAGAGAGAGAGAGAGAGAGAGAGAGAGAGAGAGAGAGAGAGAGAGAGAGAAAGAGATATTTTTCCATTTTCTAGACTCTCATTGGATAATTTTTCTAAGGCAATTCAAGATGTATTTAATCAGCATGAAATTTCAGCCAATCATGACAACTTTATTATCAAAGAGGCAGAGGTTGTCATGTGAGGGCTTTCTCAAATGACTAATCTTTGGCTAATCAATTTGTTAGCTTTTATTTCTGACACATACACTCAAAGTTTTATGAGCGTACTGTGAGTTATAGGAATAAAGATTCTATTTGTCCAACTAAACAGCTACTTATCCTTATTTTCTTAAGTGACTCAAGTATGAGAAGTTCAAGAGCATGCACAAAGAGGCTCAGCAGTAATCAAAGCACTGCAGAATTGTCCTCATGTTCAGCACCAATTCTGGCTAACAAAATGACATCCTGCAATTCACCCTTAACAACTTGTAGTTATAGAGAACTGAAACAACCTACAATCCCTAGTCCCAGCTATTAGCAAAAAGAATGCTAGATGATACACTTTTCTTAACTTAATGAGCACTGAATTGCAATGAATTGGACAAAAAATAAAATCCTTTGCCTATGGGGTCAATATGTAATCTGTGTTTAATTTAAATTAATATATTAAAAGTGTAGCTTTTAAATCCAGATATGTCTTCTACTTTTCCATCTAATTATATACAGTATAGCTTTGTGGACCAAGCACAGAATCAGAAGTCAAGAAACCTCAATCCAGTTTGTACCTCTACCCCTCAATCACTATGTAATCTAGTATTTAATGTCTTTTTTCTTTGCTAGCCTGATCTTATAAATATATATATATATGTAAATATATATATATAACATAATATAATATAATCTTTAACCTTCTAGAAGCATTCTGTTATATAGCAGATATGAGTGCTAGACTTGAAAAAAGGAAAATCAGTTGCTCAACCTGCCTCTAACAGAGCTATGCAGTCAAAGGCAAGTAAGTTAACCTCTCAGAGCCTCAATTTTCCCATATGTAAATGGGAAGGAGTAGTGGAGGGGAAGAGCTGTAATCAGACTGGTGTCACTGTGAGGTTCAAAAACAGATAGTCTGTATATACAATTGATAGGGACAATTCAAGTAAGTACCCAAAACATTACTCCTCAGCTTAAAACTCTGGTAAGAGGTAACTGTTAAATTTTCAGTATGATCACTTATACCTTGGAAACTGGCAGATGCTATAAATACATATTGTTTTGTTGATCACAGATTGTTGGATTATTAGATTAGAATTAAGAAATTGTTAGAGAAAATGTTAATAATGCAGATTAAATTTTCAAATGTGTTATACATGCTTTTTTTTTTTTTGATGAACTAGTGGTTAAATATTTACCAGCACTATTGTCCCTAACCCAGTCATACTAAAATTCACAGTCAAGCAAAACAACAACAACAAAACAATCAAGAATCCCAAGTACAGAAAAAATAAGGACTAAACTGTTGTTATCAAAAAGATGGAAACATAATTATGCTGCAGGCTCAGGAAAACATTGTACTAAACCCTGATTGTTCCACTTAAGAATAATATTTTTCCTCCATTTTCTGCTTACTTATTAAAAATAAGTAGCATCTTTCAGGATGAACAGTGTTTTATTTTAAATTAAGTGTACTCTGTAATACCACCTCTTGGTGCAAGTGATTGGTACTTCAAAATGCTGTTAAGTTCCACAAATCAAATTTCATAAAAGCAAAATTAGTAGACACTAGCTTCAGTTAAAAAAAAAGTTGGGAAGCTGATTTTCAAAGAGACTAAATTAAAAACTACTTATGTTTGTCTTTCTGGGTTCTACTTTTGAGCTTCATCACCCTCCTCTTTTCATGCCTGATTTCTGCCTGAAATAGAACATACCAGCAATTCTTTTTGTTTTCAAGTTACACAAACAGAAAATAAGTGAGAGCTATCCCTTTCATGTTTGCATGAGTTAGTTTCTTTTTCTTTTTTCCTCTTTTGACTGCTATATACTTTGTCGTGCTATACAGTTTGCCAAAAGGGAGGAGAGAGAGAATGAAAAGCATAATGGGATTTCTAAAAGTAGAACTTTTAGTAGTTTTGGAAAATCATCAATTCGAATCGAATTTCCATCCCAACGACTTTGACAGCATCCCTTGAATGAGTAGAATGCCAAACCATCAATTGCCTTCATGATAATTAGATGTTTAAGAAAAAATTTTTCTTGATGACTATATCAAATGGAAAAATACATTAAAATAAAAACCCAAATGCTGGCTTCATAACACTGATGTCATCCCAAGATCTTTTAGGTAAAGGTTCATTAAAATTCTCTGCCTGTATTTACTTAGGTGCAACCTCTGCTCCCTATTGGCCCACAAAGGTAGGAATTCTGTTGCTTATAAAATGTATTTACATACACTATGAAATATGCTCCAGAGGAAAGAAATGATCAAGTCAGTTACTTGAGGGGAGTTCACATCCACATTCTGGCCAAGTCAATGAGTAACTTGAGAATGGACCTTGCCTATTTCTTAGCAACCGGAGCAAACATTGTACTACATCCAATGCCCAGGATTTGTAACCATGTTAATCTTTGAGTATTTAACCTAATTAAACATTAGACTTTTAAATTGTGTTTTAATGCAAAACAATCATCTTAAATCATGATGTTCAGCATCTCAGTGTGCTTGTGTCTGCAGACCTGAGGAAAGTAAAATGACTCATTTATTTCAGGTCTGATATTGCTTTCCTGCACTGGGGCCTTGTGTTTTAAGTTTCCAGATCTTGGGGTTCAATGGAATCCTATGGTTAAAACACAGCTCAAAGGCCACATTTATGGAAATTCTGTTAAACCTTTCTCTACTCTAGCAAATAGTCTGGTTATTCTGAATGACTCAAAAGTAGCTTTCAGTTTTTATATAGGTTTGTTACTAGTTCTTATAACTGCAGTGACAGCACAATAAAGCCATAATATTTGAAGAAAACTATAACAGTTACAGGAAAGCTAGAGACACAAGTTTTCTTTTTTTTTTCAGGCCTCAAAGAGTTGCTATTTATAGAACTGGGGTGAACCACCTCTTAATTTTGCATGTCTATGACTATTTCTTCCATACATATCTGATATTTCTGCGATATAGAGACAATGGATAAACTTTCATGAAAAAAAAATGTATAATAAAAGTTCCTCCAGGGAAGAATGGAAAGAAATATTGTTCACTTTGTCCTTCCGTCCCCAGCATTTTTATCATTTTTTTTGAGGGAACAAGGGTCCAAAACTATGATTTCCTTAAGTGTAGAGAACTTGAGGTGAGGAAACCCTTCTACCAAGACAATTAAATCTCATTTCAGTCACGTCTGACTCTTATTGACTGCATGTGGGATTTTCTTGCCAAAGATACTAAAGTGATTTATCATTTCTTTCTCCATCTCATTTTACATGTGAGGAAAACAGGCAAATAGAGTTAAGTGACTTGTTCAGGGTCACACAGTGTCAGAGTCTGGATTTAAATTCAGATTTTCCTAACTCCTGGTCCATCGCTCCATCCACTTCATCACCTCGTGGCCACAAATTATTCAATTGTTCAGTCATGTCCTATTATTTTTGATCAATGGATCATAGCTAGTCCATGGGGTTTTTTGGCAAAAATGTTGAAGAGGTTCAGTATTTACTTTTCCAGCTCATTTTACAAATCTGGAAATTGAGGCAAGCAGGATTAAGTGATTTGTGCAGGATCCCACCACTAGTAAGTGTCAGAGGCCAGATTTGAACTCAGGAAGATGAGTCTTCCTGACTCCAAGTCAGTCATTTTATATATTCCACCAAATAACTATCTCCCCAAAACTGGAGATTTTTTGAGGGGAGCACTAAGGAGTTTAACCTAGGGTGACAGAACAAGTATCAAAAACAGAATTTGAAACTAGGACTTCCTAATACTAAATCTGGCTCTCTATCTTAGAGGTAGCTGGTGACTGTGGATAAAATTCTGGGTCTGAATAGCTAGGAATACTTCAGATTTGGCCTCAAACATTAAGTAGTTGGGTGATCCTAGGCAGGACACCTAACCACTTAATTTCCTCTACTGCAAAACACAGGTAACAATAGCACAACTCTCAGAGTGATTGTGAGGATCAAATGAGATAATATTGGTAAAGAATTTAGCACAGTATTTGAAACATAGTAGCTCTTAATAATCATTTCTTCCTTTCCTCCTTCAGTCTTTCTTCCTTCTTTCGTTCATCTCTCCACTCTCTCCCTCCACCTCTCCCTCTCTTCCTTCCTGGTTGAAATGAACTGGATTGGTAGAACAGCATAAAAATTCAACCAGAAAATGTTCAAATTTAAAATGATGTAAACTAATCATATAGCAAAAGCAAATTTTAACAGGCAAATAATGCTCAGGCACTGGAACCTACTGTGCCAAAACACATAGATGAAGGTTTCTGACATATTGGGTGGACCTTCTTAGAGGATTTATAGAATGATATGGACAAGATTCACAAAGGATGAAAATCTATATAGAAGTTGTCATCTCGAGGCAGCTAGATGGCACAATGTTATAGAGCACTGGCCCTGAAGTCAGGAAGACCTGAGTTCAAATCCAGCCTCAGACACATAATACTTCCTAACTGTGTGACCCTGAGCAAGTCACTTAATCCCAATTGGAAGAAGGAAGAAGAAGGAAGAAGAAGAAGATCTCCAAAGATGGACTTCAACCTCCTGTAAAATAGAGATTATGCCATTTACTTTATCAGTCTCACAAAATCACTGTGAAAGAAAGTGGTTTATAATCTATCTGTTGGTACTACCTTAGGGAAGTGTTTTAACTTCTTTTTCTTTTTACTTTATTATCTTTATTATTATTTATTTATTATCATTATCTATAAAATGAGGAATTTGAAGGTCTCTTCCAATTCTAAATCTATGATCTTCTAACTCTTTGTGATCCTTTCATTCAAGTACTAATGCTACTGATATTAAAGAATATGTTGCCCCAAACACACAAAGACAAAAAAACACACAAAGTTTAAATGATTTTTCTAAAGTAAACGATGATCCAAGGTGAAACTGAGATTAGATACCAATTCTAATTCCCAATACAATGATCCTCTTTTGTAGATCATAACTGCCTCTTAAAGGGTCTGAATTAAGTACAGTTTTCTGAAGGTGCATTATTTTTACATAACTCTACAGTTAAAACACTGATGCCTACTTTCATCGTATTCTGTTTCATGAGAGTAGTATTTTGAAGAATTTAGGGTAAAAATGGCCAATTTATAACCAAACACAACCAAACAAGTTACAAGAGTTCACAAAATTCAAATACCATATATATAAAGAGAGAGAGAGACAGAGAGACAGAGACAGAGACAGAGAGACACAGAGAAAAAAGACAGAGAGATTATGCATACTATATAATATATAGTATATATACATACACCACATCTGTAGATGTACATACATAAACATACTAATTCTTATAGAGGCTACTAATGATTACCATTACTGAAAATGTGGAGAAAACTATACCATTCTAACAGCTTCCCACCAATACTATTTCTTAAACTTTTCTATATCTTGGTTAAACCAACTTATAAAAATTAAGAAGCATGTTTATTTTTTTATTTATGTCTGGTTTTTGATAGCTTATTAAATAAAGACTATCATGGTACAACCATACTATTGCTTGATTGTCTGTGATCCCATTTTATATTTTAATGCTCATTATCAGGAGAGGGACCCAAATCTTAAAGATTAAGAACATGAAAACTTAACTTTTAATATTGCTCATGTTCTTTTCATCAAGTCTCATCCAAATTTGTCCTACATTGCTTTAGAAACTAGGAGCATAGAACTCTATAACTATAAGGAATTTAGACAACCTGTTTGTCCCAATAAAGAAAGGCTGAAGTACTTTTACTTCTAAGACAACAAGAATGAAATAGGGACTAATTAATGGAACTTACAGACAACAGACCATCAATTCACCCAAAAGTGATAAACAACTTCTCCAGTGCATAAGACCCCAAAAGAAAAGGAAGCACTGGGGAAATAGTTTATATAGAGCAAGGTAATGGTAAGAGATATGAGGCAAAAAAAATGGTCCATAGAATATCAGCATAAAGTAGAAAAGTTATGATGTTTCTAACATTAATCAGTATATACCTTACAGATTTATCAGGATAATGATTTCAGGGCCAGAAGGAATTATAAATGTTAATTAGTCCAAACCTTTGATGTTATATTTATATATATACATATATATATATATACACATACACACACACACACACATAAAACACTATATATATATATATAAAGAGAGAGAGAGAGAGAGAGAGAGAGAGAGAGAGAGAGAGAGAGAGAGAGAGAGAGAGAGTTATAAATTGAGTTCCACAGAAGCTAAATAGGTCCCAAGGTCACCCACGAAAGTCCAGGATTCATACCTGGTTCCTCAGGTGCCCAAACCGGCATTTTTTTTTTGCATTGTATCACACTGCCTCAATCATAGCAGAGTCAGTCTATATCATAAAGATTCCTAACACAGCCCATAGTATGAATGTTTATGGTCTAGAGAAAAAAGCAAATTTTGAGATAGCAAGGTGCTAAATGTCCACCTTGACCATAGTTCACCTTCCCCTCTACAAAATGGGAGAAAAGATGCTAGTTATTTCTGAATATATTACTTCACTCTTATAACCTTTGAATCCCTCAAAGGATCATAGAGAGAAGATGACTGCTAGAAAAGCATAAGGAGTTTTTGTTTTGTTTTCCTGTTTTTATTTAAATTTGGAAAGTTAAGAATCTGGAAAGAAGCCAGAGAACGCAAATAGAATAAGCCCTTCACCAAACTGTGGTCATCTTTGTTGCTGAATACTAGCTGAGTCAATTTCTCCAAACCGTCTAAACTTTCCTCAGGAATGAGCTACACCAGTGGGTCCTAGAATCCCAATGGTGGTGGTCTATTGTATCCACCCTAGATAGCCATGGAGTATGGAATTATGGGAGAAGAAGAGAGTCTCTCTAGTCTCTGACAAGTGTAGTGCTAGAATGACCACATTTAAACACTATATGATAGCCTAGCTTTCAGGACAATGAATGGGAAGTGGAGCCTGAAAGTATGGACCCTGTGGGCATGGAAAGTTGGCTTCAAGTTCACTCTGCCTTGTACAGACTCATAGGCAATGTTTTTGTTATTCCTACTGGGGAAATTGTATAAAGTTCATTCAGCCCACTCAATAGGCTATCACTTAACATTCAAAGAATACAACTCATCCCTATTTCATACACAGGGAATCTGCTAGTTCTTCACATTGGCTTATTCCCCCTTTAAGAAGCTTATATAAAAAATGAAAAGTAATAAAAAATCTTAGGAGCACAGAAAGAAATCCTATTATTTGGAAAAGAAGTAATGAATATGAATTTCATTATGAGTATGAATTTTAAAACAACTCTTAGATCAATTTATGGAGTTATATAATTTTATCTCTTGATTGGATCAAAGAAATTTCTTTCTCTTTGCCAGCTTCCTTACAAAAACGATGAGCAAGGGCTTCTGCCCCTATAACTCTTTGCCATTGACAATATACGATTTTTGCTTAACAAAAAAATGTTAGACTAGTAAATTCTGACGCAAAAAGTCCTAAGGCAGTAGCAACAGAGTCAGGTTGAATACCCAGGGCCTCAGTGACTCCAAATGCAGGTACTAAGGTACTATCTTAGAGAAGTGCCTTAAGCTCTTTTTTTTTTTTTTTTTTTTTTTTTTTTTTTTTTTTTTTGCATTATTATCTTTTTATCTGCAAAACAAGGGAGTTGAAGAAGATGATATCCAAGGTCCCTTTCCCACTCTAAATTTATGATCCTCTAATTCTTTTAACACTAAATTCTGTGATTCTTTCATTCAAATACTAATACTTTCCATAACAAATCTGAGGCTAGAGGAGAAATCCTAAAAGAAATTACACTTTAAAAAAATCTAAAGTTTAATTTTTACATCCATAACATGCATCATTGTTAATTGCCCCAAGAAGGAAAACAAATATAACACAATTCCAGCTTTTCTGCTTCTCATACCTGCTGAAACCCTTAGTTTCATGTGGCCCTTTGAATTCTATATCATTATAATATCCTAAAAATTCCTGGATAATTCAAGGTACTAGGCTTTTGAGCAATCATTTTTATGGGGGACCCTCTGTTTATTATTCAGATCCACAAATTAGATTTAATCGACATTAAATATCTTGAGATTAGAGAAGAAATGCTCCAAATAGAAATCAAAGAAGAAAATGACTATGAACAACAAGAAGAGAATCTAAGTCACTGTCCACAGTAGAGGCACATTCATGAATGTGACTGTGGAAAAAATTAATTTTATTTAAATAGAATTGGTTTCCTTTATAATCTTATGTATTTTAAATAAAATGCATTAAATAAAATGTTTTAAATAAAACATTATTCTGAAAAGAGGTCCATAGGCTTCACCAGACTGTGAAAGAGAACCATGACACAAAAAAATGTTAAGAATCTCTAGTCTAAAGTCTAAAAGAATGAAAGAATTTGACAAAGAGAAAGAAATTCCCCTGAATCACTCAAGATATGGAGAGAAGGATGGAGAGAGAGAAATAGGGGGAAAAAGGGAAGGGCAGAAGGAGAGGGAGAAGAGATGGAGAGATAGTGATAGCTATAAAGTTAGGTATCTGTGTGTATTCATACACGTACACACATATACATGCATGCATGCATATTTATAATAAAGCTCTTTCTAGGAAAAGGAACACAACCTAGGTGTTATCTGAAGAGGAAGCAGGTTGTTTTTTTTTTTTTTTTTGTTGTTGTTGTTTTGTTTGTTTGTTTGTTTTTTACTTACCAAAAAAAAAAAAAAAAAAAAGAATCAGCAGATGATGTCAAGTAGTAAAAATATCAGTTATTGACTACAGGGAGAAAAAGTGTATTATATATACTTTCTCAAACCTGTCAGATTCAATGTTCCACATCTATTGTTGATGATTGCTATAGGAATGAATAACATCACCAGATGTTATTCCTAGAATAGGAATTCCTAGGCATTATGAAGTCTTAGACAAAAAATGAAGAACTTGCGGACACATTACAACTAACTGAAAGTGGAGACCTTAGAAGAGAAAGCAGGACTTAGAAAGTCAAAAATCACTAAAAAAAAAAAAGGTAGTATCTGAGAATAGGATTTAACTTTCTACACTATTTCTGTAGCTTAAATATAAATGATAGATTCTAATGACTGGGAAGAAATAACTAGCAGAGGGAAGCTAGACTTGGAATCAAAATACTTGAAGAAAGAGGCAATATGGCATGTTTATCTGTACATGATGCGAAGCTATCTCATGAACATGCCATGAACTCTTGTTTCAAACAGGAAAAATGGAATCAAAGGCAAAGGTCCCTTAATCAGTTTTCCCAAAGGAGAGGGAAGAGATATCTGTGAGAAGGGAACCATATAGAGATAGTTATATGGGGAGATATGTGGATTTATACAGATGTGTTTATATATACTTACATAAGTATGTGAATGTATTATTGTATTTATTTGTATTCTACTTTGGGATAGTACCATTGTTCTCCCTAGGAATTTTTTTTTTCTCCTTCCAAAGGTTTTTTTTTTTTTTTTTTGTTTTGTTTTTTATCAAGGCTCAGCTAAAGTTCCAACCCAATCATGAAACGAAACTAATCTCTAGTTTATAGTAATCAATCTGTTCTTCCTTTGAGTGTCTTTAGCATGTTTTCTCTGCATTGCATTTTTTGGTGTCTAAATTGTTTTTGAACTTTTTATATGTGTGCGTATTGTTTCTTCCACTAGATTTTTAAATTCCTTGATTCCAGGGACTGCTTATTATAGTCCTTTGTATTCTTCATCCACCTAGGATGGAGGAGAAGTTCAATAAATAGATGCTGAAATAAATAGGTTTCAAGAATAAGAGAAAAAGTCAACACAATATTTAGTTTCTCTCAATAGTTTAATAAGTTTTTTTCTCAATAATTTCTTAAAGCTAAAAATAAATTGATGTTAAATAAAAACAAATTAAGTAAAATAAAATGTGTAATGTGTGCATTATCTTGATAAATGTATTTATTCACTATAAGTTGCTTCCTATCAATTCCAAATCATCCCAACGGTATAAAGACATAGCAAACATATATTTAACAAAGGTTCTAAGCTAGTATCTGTCTGAATTTCTACTTACTTTTATCCCAGGATGCATTTTCCTAATAATTTTTTTCTTACAGCATCAGATTGACAGACTGCCAAACACACAGACTCTCTATTTTACTAATGTCATTTATTCTCTGGTCAATGTTCAATAAGATTTTGCATGTAAAAGAGAAATTCCCTTGTGTTTCTTATAATGATGCACCTGCTGTATGTGAGATTTCCTCCTCTGACAAAGAAATGTCTTAAATCTGGCAAGCAGAACTGCTTCAGGCTCTTTCTGATAATATCAAAGTTCATTTGTTTATATTAGATGTTTGTGCGAGTTACTTCCCTTTAAACATCAGTTAAACATGCTACAACTCCTTGCAAAATAACATCGAGTAAAAAGTTTCTTGCCATATATTTTCTGTTTTGTTAGTGCATAATTACATTTGAATCATTGCCTGAAATTAACAAGGCTGCTACAAAATGAAAAAAAATTGTTTGCTCTACTTCCCCATGCACATTTTTAAATAGTGAACATGGAAGTACAAAACAACTTCAATTCCAAACTATTATCCTGTATTTATCCCTTTTAACACTATGACATTAAGTCATTTAAAGTTCATGTTTAGATTCCTTTTCCCTCCTTAAAAAGAATGCTAGGAACAAATGTTTCTCTTCTACATGTTTTATATCCCAAACAACTAAGAAAATCAGTAATTTTTTTCCCAGTACAGGATACACACTTTCTTGCATGTGTAAATTCTCAATCAATGTAGTCTTGCTAGGGAATGCTATAATTGTTATTACAATGTAACATAAAACCTTTTTCATCAAGCTTTAAGGACACTATGCAGGGTACTTGGTAAAACTAAAATAAAGTTAAATTTCCAATTACACTTAATCAAAACTATAGCAGATGATATTTTCTATAAAATACACACAGGCAGTTTTCTTGCTTTTTTTTTTCTTTTGAAATTCCAGTACATAAATGAAATACAGATTTCTACTTAGTCCCAACACATCTCTGTGTTCATAAGACTTCATAATAAGAAAAATAGATTTTGCCAGGTTGCAGATTAAACAGAGAAACTTTTCGTTTTTAAAGTGACATTTGGAGAATTGATATAATTGCATATACATAATTCTAATAAAACTCCCTGATATTGTCCTAAGTTCATTTAGAAAATATCACTCTGCACTGGGCTCCACTTCATATGGAGTGTGACAAAACAGTTCTATTACAATTTTCCCCTTCCTTAGAGAGTTACCTGTCAGTATAAGCTGGGAGAAGTTCAGAGCTTTATTTCAAGCAGCAGGAAAATAACACTAACAGTAAAACTTCCTTCCTTGGTCAGCTTTCCCAAGGCAAACAACATGGGGGGGGTAGGGAGAGAATGTGTATAAGCGTGTGTGTATACTCACTAATGATCCCCTTAAAAGTAGTCACAATGTTGTTGCTCTTTTCCTAAAGGCTTTCTTCTTTGCAAGTGAGTTCAGCAAAGAATGCTAGTATTTCCTGTGGAAACTGTATGGCTGCCAGTAATGTCTCACTATTTCCCCCCTTTTTTCTTTTCTTAAAAAAATTAAGCAAACAAAACCTGGCATTTGACAATAGCCAAACTACGACTTTACTCCACTTAACACCTGCACATGAAATTCACCAGAACAGTAAGCAAAGTACAAAACATTTCAGCAAGCTAACACAAACAGGCCCCAGAAGAATGGCTTAATAAAGATGCCAAAATCGAACTGAATTGCCATAGAAAGGGAATACAATGTGGTACCCAGACTGTTTTGATACTAAAAAGATATATACAGATAGAGATATATTATTCTCTGTCTTTCTGTATAACTCTCCGTCTCTGTTTCTCCGTCTCTTGTCTCTCCATCTCTGTCTCTGTCTCCATCTGACTCTGTCTCTGTCTCTCTGGGTCTCTCTCTCTCTCTCTCTCTCTCTCTCTCTCTCTCTCTCTCTCTCTCTCTCTCTCTCTCTCTCTCTCTCTCTCTCTCTCTTCAATCTCTCCCTCCCCCGTAGTTTTGTTAGATCTTTTAATTGGTTACCTTAGTAGTCCCAACCAACATCACGACCAGTAACAGTAGTGGTGCTGTGATTTACTGATAAATACAAAACAAGCTAATAGAACAATCAATTGAAATCCGAAGCAGAGACTGAAATTCCTGTGCTTGTGCAAATTTTCCCTCCTTGGTTAAAACAGCCCTTTTGGCAGCGGCTACTGTTACTATAGATACATCTTCTCCCAAACCCTTTCAAGAGAGATTTGCTGCGGGCCACTCTGGCACTGGTTCCATTGGTCAAAGCTACCTTTTCTTCTCTTGCAAGCAAAGGATGCAAGGCACAAAAGGGAAACATTGAGAGACAGAGGGAAGTGGTTGGTATGGTGGGGGTCGCACACATGCAAACTTGTAGGAACCTCTAGCAAAGGCCTTTGCCTCCCTCTTTGGGACCTGGGTTCAGAAGAACTTGAACTCACCCGAGGTGCCCTAGAACTCAGCTCCTGAGTGGGAACGATGATGCTGAAAACGGTTGCTGCTCCAGCTACTACTCGCTCCTGCTCCCGTGGAAAGGGCCCTTACCGGCAGGCGAGACACCGCCACCACAGCAGCAGCAGCAGCAGCAGCAGCAGCAGCCGCTGCTGGCTCCCTCTCTACGTCACAATGCGGCCGGGACGCGGTTCTCTTTTCCCAAGCCCCGAGTTTAGGAGGGGGCCGGAGAGAATCGTGAAATCGAGGTAGGAGTAAGACAACGGCGAAAGGGAAGGGGGACCGCCACGTGACGTCCACAGCTACAAACCTCCTCCTGGCGCCGGGAAGAACAGGGGAGCAAGGGCGGGGACGCAGCTGGAGGGACTTGCTGCTGCTGCTGCTGCTCTAGCCGCTGTTGCTCAGGTCGCCTCCTCCTCCTCCTTCACCGTGTATCTACAAACGCTATTACCACTCTGACTGACAGCGGCCCTCCCCCATGGTGCTGAAAGAGCCCCCGAACCACTCCACCTCCCGACAAGCACAAACACACCCCTCTCTTTCTTCCTCTCCCGCTCCTCTTGTTCTCCTGATTCTTTAGGCTCTTTTTCTGCAACCTGCCCTCTTTTTAAAAAGCCTTTCCCACTTCCACTCCCACTTTTCTTCCTATGCATTTGCTTTTTCCCCTCTTTTTGATCGTTTTCCCTTTTTCTTCCCTTCTCTTGTTCGGCTTCTTTTTTGGCTTTTCCATTTTTCTCCCCTTTCCCTTGTTCTGTTTCCCTTCTCTGCCTCCTTGCTTTTTTTGCTACTTTTCTCCTTTCCTAATTAAATTAATCTTTTATATTAGGCCCATTTGGTTAAATTTATTTTCTTAATTCTATTTAAGGGTTTCAGGTTTTATATACATATATACATATATGTATATATATATATATTTAATACACACACACACACACACACACACACACACACACACATATATATATATATATATATATATATATATATATATATATATATATATATATATATATATATATATTTGAAGGCTATGTGGAGAAGGCATAATCCTAGTAGCAGCACATTGCTTGAAAAGTACCTTAGGCTAATAATCATCATAGGCATGGCATTTGGCATTCCCAAACATCCCCAGGGGCTTCACACACATACTACGCTTCATTGCTTAACCATAACTCTTTCTTTGATGAAGGAGTAACCTGCACTCATATGTTAAAGGGAGGAAAAGTGAGAAGGAAGTTAGGTCGTCCAGTTTTGGTTTAGAGAGTCCTTTTAAAATACTCAAACTACTACAATCCCGAAACTACAAAAATAATAAACTCCAGCACACTATTTCTTTCACAGGGTTAGTAAACTAGGACTATCCCTCCTCTTTTACTTCTTAAAGTTGAGAGTGAAAACATTTATAAGAACATTGGCTCACAAACATCTCATTTTTGCCTGTTGGAAAGCTTTAAATGATTTTTGAGAAATTCTCTTCTTAGTAGACTTTCTAGCCAAGACAGTATAAGGAAGTTCACATAACTTAGATATATCATCTTAAACTAAAGACCATGCTGTTTGTTGCTCCTTGATTGTTTGGCTGAAGCTACTCACCAGAGACATAAGTGAGGAAACTACTCTTTTCTAGCACCAAAGACATTATCCTTCTTCTATCCCCTAAAGACAAAGTAGAAATAAAGGACTTTTCTGGATAACTTCATGATGAGGATTTGTGCTAATTGTATCATTCTTTCCAGAAATGAATTCCTAATAAGGTTTGAAAAACAAAGTTTACCAGATTATTCATTAAGTGTATTACTATCCTTGCAAGGAAATTTGGGAGGAAATGTCAACTCCCTAGATCTATTCAAAAAAGCATAGAGTTTCTTAATCACAAAAGACATTTGACACTAGGATAATTCCATTTGCTACTGGAAATTTCTGGCTCTTTGCTTTTCATCAAACAATCCAGCAATTTATTGTCTTTTTTTTTTAATTTGTCATGTACAAAAATGCAAGTATATACATAAATATGGCTTTCCTATTTAGAGAATGCACATTATCCATCATATAACATATTGTCAGATGACATCACACGGCACTAAAATACTTGAAAATATTGAGTTTAATTCACTCACATCTGTTTAAAATAAAACTTTTTTTTGACAGTGTAAGAGGCAACACACAGTTCCTTACTTGCTTCTGGCCAACCACATGTGCTTGCTGTACTACTTGGCTCTTTGGGATGATGAAGCAATCCCTGTATTAGACACTAAGCAAGAAGAGCAGCTGACTCAGTGGATTTTTAAAAGGGAATAATTTACCTTCACTTTAATCTTTCCCTCCCAGATGCAGACCATGCCATAACTGTTTGAGCCCCTACCTGGGAGGGTTGGGGGAAAGGACTGCCTTTATTTTCACTCCAGACACATGGTGACACCACCATATGGGCTGTTAGTGCAAATGCCTTGTTAGGTGAGCTGAGCCTAGCCCTTCGGTAACCTGGCTGCAATTTCCTTATGTGTTTTCTTCTCTAAGTGTAGATGATCCAACAACAATCCCCAATTGGACATTACTAGTTTTAGAGGCAAATTTGTATGTTTGTTAGCTGTGAAACTGAGATCTCTTGGTCAGAATTGACTGGTGGCAAAGCAGCTGAAGCATCTCCAGAAAAGATACAAGCAAAGGAAGGAGTTCAAGCATTTGGCCTTACTTGCCAAAAGATCTAGGGAGATTATTTGGATAATGCAGATTGAGGGTAGAATTTTAAAATGCCTATTCAGAAATCCCCAAAATTACATTATGTCTAGATAATTTAAATAGCAATCTTCTGGAAATGTGTCACTATGGTTATTTGTTGTTGTTGTTGTTGTTGTTGTTATGGTTTCTAAGTCTGCAGGCAATTTATAATTGTGGATTTTGTGTATTATGTATTTATTTTGAGTGTACAAAATAGATATTCCATACCTATTTAATATATTTATTAGTTTCTACCTATGAAACAAACCTACTTTTTAAATAAATCATTTCCCAAATAATAGAATGGGGAGGAATAATGAGTCAGAGAGAGAAATGGAATCTCACTTCCCTTACAGATGGTCAAGGTTCACAAGGACGAACCCAGTACAGACCACAAATCTTGAGATAAGGTTTAGAGCAGATAGGCTCCTAACTAGAGAGGAGGAAAGCAAAGATCCCTTGCCCACTGGATACAGCAATGGTTCCATTTGCTAGAAAAGTAGAAAATGTGTAAGGTATTAATAGAAAAGCAACTATCTGGCTTCCATCTAGTAGGTATCAATGGATTGAATTCATTGGCATCTTTGGCATATTCTTTATTGAATATAAATCTACTCCTATTGCATAAAACAATTTAACACCCTTTACTAGGAAAACCTTTGTTTTTTTTTTTTTTTTTTGGGGGGGGGGTGTGAAATTACAAACTTCTGCCTCCTTTCAACTGCTTTCAATCCAAAACATCTAAGAATGGGTCAGATGCTCACTGAGTTACTTCAAGAATCTCGTGCTTTTATTCAAACATGAAAAAAAAATGTGATTTTTTTAAAACTTGGAATTTGTATGAGCAAGAACTGAGGAATGAAGCAGAGTGATCAATGTAAGAAAGGTCCCTAATAAGTAACATCCAATAGTGAAAAACAACCATGTTGGAGATGTACTTTCAAATTTTTTTCTTTGTCTTTTTATAGTTCCTTTTATTGTCTCTTGTTATGTTCTGGTGCTAACATGGTTTTCATTATATTTCCACCATTGTTTCCACATGGTTGTGTTTATACTGTTATTTACATTTTTTTCTGGTATACACTTTTCCATATATACCATCAGTGTGATTGCATATTTTTATAAGTTTCTCCTAAAACAGTGTCAAATCCCAAACACAGAGTAGACTTCATGTTTTCTCCCACAATGAATAAATACTTGGGTCAACTGAGTAAAAATAATACATTTTCTCAGAAGAATATTAATATTGTGCCAAACCAATCATTTTCCTCTACCCTATTCCTTAGCTACTATTGATAATCAAATTCCAAAGAGTATAATCTTTCCAATCCTGGCATTTTTGATAATGGTGACTATTTAAAATAAGAATAGAGCGAATTTTCTTTTTTTTTCTTTTTAAATTTTTTTTTATTTTTTAAAATTATTTTTATAATTATAATATTTTTGGCAGTAAATATGCATAGGTAATTTTTTACAGCATTATTCCTTGCACTCCCTTCTATTTCGAATTTTCCCCTTCTTCCCTAGATGTCAGCCATTCCCATACATATTAAATATGTTATAGTATATCCTAGATACAATATATGTGTGCAGAACTGAATTGTTGTTGTTGTTGTTGTTGCTAAGGAAGAAATGAATTCAGAAGGTAAAAATAACCTGGGAAGAAAAACAAAAATGCAAACAGTTTACACTCATTTCCCAGTGTTCCTTCTCTGAGTTTAGCTAGTTCTGTCCATCACTGATCAATTGGATCTGAGTTAGATCTTCTCTTTGTTGAAGATATCCACTTCCATCAGAATATATCCTCATACAGTGTTGTTGTAAGGAATAATGATTTCCTGGTTCTGCTCATTTCACTCAGCATCAGTTGATGTAAGTCTCTCCAAGCCTTTCTGTATTCATCCTGTTGGTCATTTCTTACAGAACAATAATATTCCATAACATTCATATACCATAATTTACCCAACCATTCTCCAATTGATGGACATTCATTCATTTTCCAGTTTCTAGCCACTACAAAAAGGGCTGCCACAAACATTTTGCCACACACAGGTCCCTTTCCCTTCTTTAGTATTTTCTTGGGATATAAGTCCAGTAGTAGCACTGTTGGATCAAAGGGTATTCACATTTTGATAACTTTTGGGGCATAATTCCAGATTGCTCTCCAGAATGGTTGGATTCTTTCACAACTCCACCAACAATGCATCAGTGTCCCAGTTTTCCCACAGCCCCTCCAACATTCATCATTATTTGTTCCTGTCATCTTAGCCAATCTGACAGGTGTGTAGTGGTATCTCAGAGTTGTCTTAATTTGCATTTCTCTGATCAATAGGGATTTGGAACACTCTTTCATATGAGTGGAAATAGTTTCAATTTCATCATCTGAAAATTGTCTGTTCATATCCTTTGACCATTTATCAATTGGAGAATGGCTTGATTTCTTATAAATTAAAGTCAATTCTCTGTATATTTTGGAGATGAGACCTTTATCAGAACCTTTAACTGTAAAAATGTTTTCCCAATTTGTTACTTCCCTTCTAATCTTGTTTGCATTAGTTTTGTTTGTGCAAAAGCTTTTTAATTTGATGTAATCAAAATTCTCTATTTTGTGACCAATAGTTCTCCTTTGGACACAAATTCCTTCCTCCTCCACAAGTCTGAGAGGTAAATTATCCTATGTTCCTCTAGTTTATTTATGATCTCATTCTTTATGCCTATATCTTGGACCCATTTTGATCTTATCTTAGTATGTGGTGTTAAGTGTGGATGCATGTCTAGTTTCTGCCATACTAATTTCCAGTTTTCCCAGCAGTTTTTGTCAAATAATGAATTCTTATCCCAAAATTTGGGATTTGGGGGTTTGTCAAACACTTGCAATATTTATTCACTATCTTGTCCTGTGAGCCTAACCCTAACCTATTCCACTGATACGATCACAACTAGTCTATTTCTTAGCCAATACCAAATGGCTTTGATGACTGCTGCTTTATAATATAGTTTTAGATCAGGTACAGCTAGGCCACCTTCATTTGATTTTTTTTCATTAATTCCCTTGAAATTCTCAACCTTTTGTTCTTCCACATGAATTTTGTTGTTATTTTTTCTAGGTCATTAAAATAGTTTCTTGTGAGTCTGATTGGTATAGCACCAAATAAATAGATTAGTTTGGGGAGTATTGTCATCTTTATTATATTTGCTCAGCCTATCCAAGAGCATTTAATATTTTTTCAATTATTTAAATCTGACTTTATTTTTGTGGCAAGTGTTTTGTAATTTTGCTCATATAATTCCTGACTTTCCTTTGATAGATATATTCCCAAATATTTTATGATATCTACAGTTATTTTGAATGGAATTCCTCTTTGTATCTCTTGCTGTTGGATTTTGTTGGTAATGTATAAAAATGCTGAGGATTTATGTGGATTTATTTTGTATTCTGCAACTTTGCTAAAGTTATGAATTATTTCTATTAGCTTTTTACCAGAATCTTTGGGGTTCTCTAAGTATGCCATCATATCATCTGCAAAGAGTGATAATTTAGTTTCCTCATTACCTACTCTAATTCCTTTAATCGAATAGAGCTAATTTTCTATCAATTTCCAAGCTCTAGGTCATTTAAAAAATTGATTTCTCCTTATTTCTAAAATACATCTGTCTATACTTCTACTCAGTTTCCAGAACAGATCTTCATTGTGTTAGAAAGGGGGTAAATCTGCTGCAATGAAGAAAAAATGGCAGTAACACAAAATAAATCACTGCCTTAAAGAAAATAGGAATGAGAGAAACTAGGCTTGTACTGACTTAATAAAATCTATTATATTTAACCTTCCATGATGCCCAAAGAATAAGAGAGGCATTCACATAAATGATCACAAATTGGATAATCTGCCTGACTAAGCCTATGTTATAGAAGCAAGTTCAATGAGTCTGAATGGAAGGTTTTTCATTAGCCTTAGGCTTCTAGTAATTCCACTTTTCCAAAGTGAATTTTCTTCATGTAAATGAATAAATATTTTGTAGTTGTGTGACATATGTTGAATTGAATACATTGCAGGGACTGTCTCAAGGATCATATGCCTGGTGCATCTTTGGAACATTCCAAGAACTCTAACAAACTTGTTAATTCAGTGTTTGTAGGCCGGCTTTGTTGTTTTTCCAACTCTTTGTGACCTTACTTAGGGTGTTCTCTACAAACATGCTAGAGTGGTTTGCCATTTTCTTCCCTAGCTCATTTAACAGACAAAGAACTTAGGGGAACAGGTTAAAAGACTTGCCCAGAGTGATGTAGCTGGTAAATGTCTGAGTCAGATTTAATTCAAGAAGATCAGTCTTCCTAACTTCAGATCTGGCATTCTATTCACTATACCTCCTATTTGGACCTCTCTTATTTAAGTGCTCCAGGTAGCACCATGTAAATTTGAGACATACAGTGAGACAGGGAACAGAATAATTTCCGGTGCTGAAGAGGGACTGAAGTAGGCAAACTTAAAGTTGAGCCACTAGCTGCCTTTTCTAAGTTTCCTTTACTGAGTAGGTAAGTTACCTTCCAATTGATGTGGAAGTATCCAGTCTTAGAAAAGGAATTAAGACCAGAGGTCCCAGGTTCTTTGAATGAAATTGATTATCAATAAAAAGGAATTTCTTCATCAGAGAAGATGCCCAATAAGAGAAGGATCTTGAATTCCTGACCTGGCTTGTCAGAAGACATAGATTCTGATGCAATAGTAAAGAGGAAATATAAAACACCTAAATATTGTGATATGAGAGCAACCTGCCAGTGGCTGCTGAAAGTCTAACCCAGGCCTATAGAATGGATCTCTTCATTTGAGAGGATGATGATGATGATACAAGGAGACTGAGAGGCAGTTGCTGTTCTCTGATTTCTTTCCTCTTCCCTTTTGCCTCCAATTTATTTCATTCCCAATCCACAAGGAACATGTGGTTTACTAAAGGCTGCTTTGCAACTTCAAGTGTTATATTTCATAGCTGTGGAGGCTCTCAGAGAATTGATTTGCCCCTTCACTTAGGCATGGTTCTTAACACCTAATCAGCAATCTACAAACTACTGATGATAGCCTCCTACTAAATTGTTATAGTAATTATAACTTAAATTAATGAGTCCTATTTTAAATTTTCTGTTAAGGTATACCATTTTTTATATTTATAATATTTTTGGTTGTAGGAATAAAACATCTGTATAATAACTGAATTATACTATACTTTAAATCTCTTTTTACTCCTCATTTTAGCGCAATATTAACATGAATAAAATCTAAACTTTAAATTTTCCCCTAAGGTCTTAGAGCAAAAGATTTAACAAGCTAATGTATATGAAAAGGAAATCATTCAGAGAATCTTTCCTTCTTTTGAGTAGAGGCTAAACATCTCTATTTCTGAATCCCATCAGAATGATTTACTTGGGTCCATAACAGAGGGGCTCCATAGTGGAGAAGGAAGAGAGATAAGTGTTATTTTCTACCTAGTGTTTCCTTTCCTGGAAAGGTAAGTTATCTTCCATTTGAGGTGGAAGCACCCAGGCTTAGAAGACAAATTAAGTCCAGAGGTAATAAATTGCCAGTAATTTATTATTTTTAGTGCAGTATTTAGAAATGTCTCATGAGTGGATCATCTGTAGTGAACATGCAAAATCGTATGGTTAAGATTTTTATAGGATGAAAAAGTGTAGAATATTGTAATCTACAAGAGGAATATCTACATAACCTAAGATTTTAGGTTAGTTATATGTTGGTAACTGTATTTAACCAAAGATTTATAAAATTATATTTTTCATTTTAAAGTATGGGAACAAAAGTTTCACCATAATATAGGGCATTCTATAGCCATTTTGATTATGAACCTTCTTTAGTAGTCTGTGAAGTCAGCATACTCTCATCTGCAAATAAGAACATCTGGAGGACTTTACCATCTGTAGAGTATCTGACTTTGACTTGTAGTTGGCTCTCTTCTCCTCAATGACAGTGAGGAATACCTCTGGTGAACATATGTTGCTCTGTTTTATGCCCTTTATTATAGGACTGGTTTGACTTGGTTGTGTTTGGTAGTTGAGGCTCAAAATCAGATGAAATGAAATATGCATCGGTCATCTAGCAATTAATGGAGGAACCTAGCTATATAACAGGCAAAGGATATTTAGTATTCCTGGCCAGCAGGCTGGATTGAGTCATTTGGCAGTTATAGATACACAAAGTCCAAGAGACAATAATAACATATAGTGAGTTGGCCTTTTTTATGATATTAGTTGACCAGAAAATCAAGCCTTAGTACCTGAGCCAATTAAGTCTCAAGGATGATTTTTAACATCTTTAAGAAAAAAGTAGCTTAGTTTGTACGCAGAAGGTTCTAAGAAAATATAGCTTCGACCACATAGCAGAGATCTAGGAAATAATGCTCTTATAGTACCTTTTACCACTTAAATAGTACTGCTACTGGATAGCCCTATTCTGGAGGCTAAGAGAGATCTGTAATAGACATCATAAGAGAGGAAAAATAAAACTTAAAGCAGATAGCAGCAAAGAAGGAAAACAAGCAAGGTAATGGACCTCTTAAGGACTGAGAGAATATGAAAGAGAACTAAGATCAGAAATCTCAGGTTTTGCCTCTCTCCAACCATCCACAAAATGTTGTCTCTTTTAGAGAGAGACCTCTATTGAGGGTTCTTTGATACCTTTCTTCTATGGATTGGATGAAAACTCCCATTCATTTTCATCCAGTGAAAATCAACACCTATTTAGCCAAAGATTTCCAGTACCTACAAGTCAACTCTTGATCACCATGACTATAGAGAATCTGACTTTGACTTGGAGTTGGCAATGACAACCTAGCTATAGCACTCTCCATATAATTCTACACCACCCATATTATTAAAAAGCAGATACCACCAAACCCTTTCTAGGAATGAGCTATCCCAACCTAAGAAAAGACACCTGATTCCCCCAGGTTTCACAGAACCTTCTAAAGGGTAAAGAAATGTTGAGATTTGGGCAACCTCACAGACAAAATGGAATAAAAGAAGACTGGAAAGGATTGAATGGGATTATATCCATTCTGCTGAGGCTAGTCTTCCTGAAACTTTGACCCAAGAAATCCATGGAGTAGAGATCCTGCCTCTTTCTTGAGATAATACTAATTTATCAGGCCTAGTTTCTAGATGATAGAATATCCAATACTGTTATAATAATGAGCTTTTGTTTTAAAAGTCTATTTTAGCATTGCAGGATACCATGATATTAGCAATGATATGACTGGAATTTGGAAAACCTAGTAAATGTGAAGGTGATGAACCCAAAGCAGACCTTCTTCAAAATAAAATATACATTTTATACTGATGAAAAGTACAAAGGGATTTATTAGAAAGAAGGAGATGTTCTACAGAAACCTTAAGAGTAGCTTCCATGTTAGCAGACATAAATGGCTCTGAATTCCCATAAACTAAGCAGCTTTAACTTAAATAAGGACAGCTTCTTGTCCTGAAGAAGAAGAGTTTCTCATTAGAGGAACGTTTGTGAACCTCATGAGATGATATCAATACTGGTTCTTCAAAGTTCTGATGGGCATGCTGAACAGAAACACCTGTTTTCTGTTTATATAAAATGTTCATGTGACTCCATGCCTAACACAAAATGGCATCACAACTCCCTTGTCCAGATTAATGTTGAACCCAATATCGAACCTCTGCAGGTTCAATAGTTTGTGGTGAAAGACATCAGCAAATTTTTTCAATAATCCTAACTTCAAAGTGGAGAAAGTTAAATTGTCAAAATGTGTTCTTCTATTCAGCCAAATCCATAGCCACCATCAAATAATTAGTATCAAGTAAAATTTTTCCTATCCTGTCCCTCAAAGATCTTTTACAGGCTAATCTTGCTTGTAGCTTGGTTCATTAGAAGAACTTGATAGCACACCCATAACTTAGAGTTATTGAGTTGGTCAGAGTCCAGTTGCATATACATTTCTCATAAAGGTAGAATCATCAGGAAATCAAGCAAAAGAGTGTTCAAGAGCCAAGTCCTTATAGTCAAAGATTTGTTAGAAGTGAAGCAGTGGGGCTAAGACCTTCAGGCTCAACCTCTTAATGCCTGGAATTATTTTAAAGTAGTATTTCCATTTAACAACGGAAGCCCACTTATATTGTTAGAGGATCTATCACATATTATCCAATTTATAATGGGCATATCTAGATAAGCAGCAATAATATGATCTTGTATCATCTATTTACTTTAAAATAGGCTCAACTACATAAAGGCAATTGCTTCTTTGGCATATATGAGTGGCCACTTCTGTTAGCTTACAACTAGAAAGCCCCAAATCCATTTTATCTGGTGATCCCTTGGTACCTGACAGAAGGTTAGCCTGGACTTTTTGGATAAAGACTTCAAAAAACATTAGTCTTAAAGATCATGTGTCCAAGGAAAGTTACTAGTGGATGACCCATTTTAACCTCCCAAGGCTATCATCTGTTCTAGATTCCATTTAAAAGACATCCTTTTGAGGTTGGAAAAAATATTATTTTACCGTTGTAAACTTTCAAAGTCTCTGCTTTCTTCCAAATGTATACCAAAAGAAAGTTCATATATTTAAAAATACTTTTCCTATGATATTTTAACCATGGAAATTTTCTGGTTCCTTGCTGGATATATCTGTACATATCTTGTGAAGTAGTCACAATTATTTCAGACAAATTCTAAAAGCTTATTAGTGCTTATATTCTTCATATATGAAAGACAAGTTTATACACACAGAGCATATCAATCAATCAAAGAATTTAGGCTACAGACAAAAACAGTACTTGGCCTAGAATGGCATTGCAATGGAAAATTTGGATTTAAAAACTCAGCCATACTCTCAGGGCATCTATAAATTATTAAGCTAATTTAGAACCTGAGGTTTGAGCAATCAGGCACTATAGTTAAACCTCTGAGGAGAAACTATCTGGAAGGAAGGAGAATCCTTGGTGTCATCTTTGGCCTAAGTGAATTTTCATGTTTCCAAAAGACTAGAGCAGTGGTAACAAACTCAAATAGAAATGGAGGCCATTACTCCAACATAAGAATGCCTCAGGCTCCGCATCAACTTAATTTAAAATTTAATGATATCTGTTTTTATTTTTTCTTCATTTTGTAAAACATTGTAAAACATTAATAACAATATAATAACTAACATTTAGATAGTACATTACTATGTGCCAAACACTGGGCTAAGCATTTCACAGTTATTATCTCATTTTATCTTCACAATAATTTTTTTGAGTTAAGTGCTATTATCTCCCTTTTACAGATAAAGAAAATGAGGCAAAGAGATTAAATGATTTATCCCAGGTGACATAACTAGTAAGTGTCTGACAGGTCCAGTGCTCTATTTACCCTATCACCTAGCTTATTATCCTGTTTGGACTGCATTCAGGAGTGTTGTAGGCTGCATGCAATCTCATTTTTGACACCCATGATTTCAAACCAGAGGATACTGGATTTTCCACCTACTTATTGGTAGCTGAAGTCAGTGTTTATATTGGGATCCAAGGGCCGACGACATAAGTTCATGGCTTCATGAGGATCCCAGCCTATTATACCATATCTGAAGGAAACTTCCTCAGCACCTCATACAATGCAAAAAGGGACTTTAAACAGCCAAGAACTACATTAATCCTTTGTCATATGTGATCTCTAAGGTTGAATCCACTTTTCCCTGGACTTTTAATGTATTTATGAAAGAATATGTGACTTTTAGGGGGCTATTTTATACCAATTATTCTTATTGTACACTTTAGTAAATATCTCTTTCTAAAAGCTACTCATTAAATCTGACAAATTAAAATGATTCTCTCTCTCTCTCTCTCTCTCTCTCTCTCTCTCTCTCTCTCTCTCTCTCTCTCTCTCTCTCTCTCTCTCTCTCTCTCTCTCTCTCATCAATTGGGGTTAAGTGATTTGCCCAGTGTCACACAGCTAGTAAATATTAAGTGTCCAAGATTGTATTTCAATTCAGATTCTCATGACTCCAGGGCCAGTGCTCTATCCCTATCTATCCCTAAAATGATTCTCAACTGAGAATCGGGAAGGAGGGTCAGGAATACATTTGTGAAGGCTCAAATGGCTGGCATTAGAGAACCACCTGCAATTATTATAACTCCATGGGGTGAGACTTATGTAGGAGAGAGGGAGTTAGTGTAAGGATCCTCAGAGTTTATAAGAGCTGCAAACTAATTTTCCCTATTTTTTTCAGTGTGTTCATCTTGTGAGCTCTGCTTTCTGTCCTTAATTCATAACTTCCATTTGTCAATTAGAGAGAATGGTTCCTTTAAGAAATCTCCCAACGGAATCATGATACTACTGCATCTGGAGAAGAAAATAAATGCCAAAGAATTATACTGGATAAGCAGAAGCTGATGGTTATGGAATAAATGTTCTTTACAAATCATCTGAGAGGAATAAAAAGTGATTGAGGGAAATGAAGAGAAGAGAAGGAAGAGGTTGATTGAAGTGAATATATTAAATAGGTAATTAATGAATGCTTCAAGTCACAGATAACCATTTCTTCAATAATTTGTAACTATATGTTCATGTTTAATAAAAAGATGTACTTTTTATTTTTTGTTCAGGACCATGTACAAAACTTTTGTGCTCACAATGTTCCAGAAATAAGTATAGGGCATAGAAAAAAAAGTAACTAATGGAAAAGGGGAGGGAATATCAAACTTCCATCTGAGGTACAGGCATTTTCAGTAGGTTAGATTTTCCCAAATGCCCCTGTGTAGTTAAAATTTTTAAACCTCTAGAGTCTTGGTAAGTTGAGTGATAATTCAAATTTGAACTCAGGTCTTCTTCATATTAAGATCAGCTAGTCATCCATCTTTAAATAAATGAAAAATCATATGAAATGCTTCAGATAAATCTATTAAAAGTTGATTTTTAGTCAAAAATGTTTTCCCCTTACCTATAATTAAAGAAATTTATTAATTTAACACACATTTAATAAATGCCCACTAATTTTACCAAAAAGGAAACTGAAGCCTGAACTTGTTCAAGGACATATAGTTACTTGTGATAGCATTAGAACCAAAGATGCACTCACTGGAGCCAGCTCAAACTGACTTGTGAAAGCCAATTCTAAAATTTTCAGTGAGCATTTACACCTCAGAAATCAACAAATGTTAAAAATCAGGACTTGACTTATTGTCTTGACTGTCTAAACTTAAGAAAATGCTGAAGAAAATTTAATGATACATATTAAATTTAAAAGTGTATTGTGAGTACCTTCTCCCCTCCCCTTTCTAGTCCTTCCAGACCCCCTCAACCAGTTGTGTCAAGAACAGGATTTTTATGGTACATTGAAAAGAACAATTATTTTGGAATTAGATGCTCTCCAATACCTGGGTTCAAATTCTACCTTTAACACTCTCATCTGTAAGAACTGGGGCAAGTCATTTAATACTTCTGGGCCTCATTTCTCTCATTTAAAGAACGAGGGGTTTACGCTAAATGGCACTGAGAAACTTCCAGTTTTAAAACCACGATCCCATGAAAATATTTTTTGCTTAATTGGGCTAGCCTTATGACAAATATATTTATCAGAATAAGGAAATCCTGGAGGCTCCTGTGGCCAAGAATATATTATTCATCAGTCTTAAATGTAGCATATTTCTTGTGTGTGCCAGAAATAAGATTTGAACTCAGTTCTTCCTAATTTCAAGGTCAGCTAGTCATTTGCCTTTAAATAAATGATTATACTAAATGCTACAAGATAAATATATTAGTCAATGATTTTTAGTCAAAAAGTGTTTTCCCCTTGCCTATAATGGAAGCAATTTAGAGCCCTTCCATTTATTAATTTAACAAACATTTATTAAATACCTTCTGAATGTTAGAAACTAAAAGGAATGCAAAGATAAAGTTTAGGCCCTATTCTTGTACAATTGAGAATATAGTAGGGAGTTATCATACATACGTATGTATCTGTGTACATATACCCACACCAAGGTACAACACCAAACATTATAGAAATTATTAGAATAAAGCAACTATAACAGTGCAATATAAAACATAAAAACAATATGAGAGCTGTGAAGTTGTACATGAAATCAAAAGAAAAAAAAGATATTTCTAATCATTTCCCTGAGATGTGTCATTTCTGGAACTCTGTCTTCCCAGAAATCAGCCTTGGTCTTTTGAGATCACGGTCAGGGGATTATATCTAGCAATCTCCACACCTTTCTCCTCTCTCTCCACCACCAGGAGAATGACTCAATTTCCTCCTCCTACTCCACTCACACATGTCACTTCCCCTCCTTTGTCCACACCCCCGATCAAGCCAGCACCGAACAATTGGGGAGGGTCATCCTTCAAACATGTTAATGGAGAATTGTCCAATTGGCAATTAGTCTCACATGCTCCATTATCCAAGTGCATTTGCTCAGTTCTAGCCCTTTATATGTCATAATCATGGAAATGATTTTTAGAAAAAGGAACAATATTGACTGATAGAAAGAGACCCTAATAGCAAGGTCCTATGAAGGTTAAAAGTAGAGGAGAGTGCTTCATTTTTTAAAGTCTAATATCCATTATTGATGTCAGTCAGTACTCTATTCTATAGCATGATGTAAATGCACTAACAGGTCTATTGAATGTGTTTTAAATGCTATCCATTAAATCCTTCTAAATAATGTGAAAAATCATCCTTATCATGTCTGTTACCTAATGTCCATTAAAATATTCCCACAGAAACATATCTACCAAAGGAAAGTCAGGAATTATATGAGCAAAATTATGAAACACTTTCCACAAAAATAAAGTCAGATTTAAATATTTGGAAAGATATTGAGTGCTCTTGGATAGGCCAAGTGAATGTAATTAAGATGACAATACTTCCTAAACTAATCTATTTATTTAGTGCTATACCAATCAGACTCCCAAGAAACTATTTTAATGACCTAGAAAAAATAACAACAGAATTCATATGGAACAACAAAAGGTCGAGAATTTCAAGGGAAGTAATGAAAAAAAATTAAATGAAGGTGGTCTAGCTGTACCTGATCTAGAACTATATTATAAAGCAACAGTCACCAAAACCATTTGGTATTGGCTAAGAAATAGACTAATTGATCAGTGGAATAGGTTAGGTTCACAGGGCAAGATAGTGAATAAAAAGAGCAATCTAGTGTTTGACAAACCCAAAGATCCCAACTTTTGGGATAAGAATTCATTATTTGACAAAAACTGCTGGGAAAACTGGAAATTAGTATCGCAGAAACTAGGCATGGACCCACATTTAACACCACATACTAAGATAAGATCAAAATGGGTCCAAGATATAGGCATAAAGAATGAGATCATAAATAAAATAGAGGAACATGGGATGGTTTACCTCTCAGACTTGTGGAGGAGGAAGGAATTTGTGTCCAAAGGAGAACTAGAGATCATTATTGGTCACAAAATAGAAAATTTTGATTATATCAAATTAAAAAGTTTTTGCACAAAGAAAACTAATGCAAACAAGATTAGAAGGGAAGTAACAAATTGGGAAAACATTTTTACAGTTAAAGGTTCTGATAAAGGCCTCATCTCCAAAATATACAGAGAATTGACTTTAATTTATAAGAAATCAAGCCATTCTCCAATTGATAAATGGTCAAAGGATATGAACAGACAATTTTCAGATGATGAAATTGAAACTATTTCCACTCATATGAAAGTGTTCCAAATCCCTATTGATCAGAGAAATGCAAATTAAGACAACTCTGAGATACCACTACACACCTGTCAGATTGGCTAAGATGACAGGAACAAATAACGATGAATGTTGGAAGGGCTGTGGGAAAAATGGGACACTGATGCATTGTTGGTGGAGTTGTGAAAGAATCCAACCATTCTGGAGAGCAATCTGGAATTATGCCCCAAAAGTTATCAAAATGTGCATGCCCTTTGTTTGACCCAGCAGTGCTACTACTGGGCTTATATCCCAAGGAAATACTAAAGAAGGGAAAGGGACCTGTGTGTGGCAAAATGTTTGTGGCAGCCCTTTTTGTAGTGGCTAGAAACTGGAAAATGAATGGATGCCCATCAATTGGAGAATGTTGGGTAAATTATGGTATATGAATGTTATGGAATATTATTGTTTTGTAAGAAATGACCAGCAGGAGGAATACAGAGAAGTTTGGAGATACTTACATCAATTGATGCTGAATGAAACGAGCAGAACTAAGAGATCATTATACACTTCAACAATGATACTGTATGAGGATGTATTCTGATGGAAGTGGATATCTTCAACATAGAAAAGAGCTAATCCAATTCCAATTGATCAATGATAGACAGAATCAGAAAAGGAACACTGGGAAATGAGTATAAACTGTTTGCATTTTTGTTTTTCTTCCCAGATTATTTTTACCTTCCCAATACAATTCTTCCTTTGCAACAACAACAACAACAACAAAATTCAGTTCTGCACATACATACATATATATATATATATATATATATATATATATATATATATATATATATATATATATAGTACCTAGGATATGCTATAAGATATTTAATATGTATGGGAATGCCTGCCATCTCGGGGAAGGGGTGGAGGGAAGGAGGGGAAAAATTTGGAACAGAAGGGAGTTCAAGGGATAATGTTGTAAAAAAAAATTACCTATGCATATGTACTATCAAAAAAATGTTATAATTATAAAATTAATTAAAAATATTCCCACAGAAATGAATGGCAACATTGTCCAAGAAAAAAATGAATTCATATAAACTCCTAAATATCACAATTATTCAATATTAGAAATATTGAAGTTTGATGGAAAATTCGGCTTTATACATGTATAAAAAATTACAAATAGGGGAAGGGAAAGAGGAGATGAGCAAAAAGAAGAGGAGAAGGAGAAAGAAAAGAAGGAAGATGGAAAATACCAACTTTATTTTTATGGTGTATGGTTGAGGGACACTGACTGAATTGATTTAGAAATTCTGCTCAGTGATATGAATTAAAAAATCTATCCATACTTGCAATGTTATATAATTCTTCAAAATCTTAAGAAACTCCATTCTGTTTTATAAGTTGCAACAAGGATGCCCACTCAATATGTTGGATCTCTTCTTCACTTTTTCCTGACATCACAAACGTGCCAGTGAAGCATCCCTCCATCTCATTATGTAAATAGTCCAAGTCTTGTCATTTAATTTTTCAGAATTCTTCACTGGTTATGTTGTAGATTTCTTACCCCCTTTGCGGTTTTTCTCTTTACTCTCTGAGAGATTTTTAAAAATATTCTTCAGAAACAGTTATATGCCATGTCCCATTAATATAGAACAACATTTGATAGAATGTTGGCAATGCTTTCAATTGAAGTTTTGGGGCAGTTAGAGTTTTGCAATTTTTCAAAGGTTGGCTTACTTTCCTTCTCTTGTTCAAATTTAGGCTCAACCTATCATCCATTTGCACTGTCTACTGCAAATATATATACTGATAGAGAGGGCAAAAAAACTCTAAACCTGTGTCTAATCTTTTAGGTGGATTCAAACAAAGACTTTCCTTATTCTCAGGAGGGAAAGAGTGGTTATTGCAAGCCTCTAATTGAATCTGAACTTCCAGTCAATCACAATGTCCCCTAGGCCTTAGCTATATAACCAATCTTGTTTTCCTTGCCCCCACGATGTCACTAACCCTATAAGCAATTTACATCATTTCCTTACCTATCCTGTTATGTTCCATTTTATGCTTACGAAAAGAAGCTGCATCTTGATCTAAAGAAGTCAGTCTTTAACCTGTTTTCTTAATAAGTACTACCCCTGCTAATAAAATACAATCTTGTTCAGAGAAAATGTGTCTCAGTCTATCTTTATTGGATTTTACTTTTAACATGATCTTCAAAAAAAAAAAATGTTGTGTCTCTTGCGTGCCAGGCATTGTTACGTCCTTTACACATAATACCTCATTTTATTTTCACAACAATCCTGAGAAGTAAGTGCTGTGATAATCACCATGTTATAGAAGAAAAAAATGGTGGCATATACAGGTTAAGAGCCAGTCCCAGCCACACATGGCTAGAAATTCCCCAAGATTAGATTTGAATTTAGGTCTTCCTGACTTCAACTCCAGAACTTTAACCGTTGTGCCATTTAGCTTTGCATTAGAATTCTATTTAACATTAAAAAAAAAAACAACCAAAACTCTTCATTATATATAATTTGTGAAATGCAAAAATTCACTGGCATGGCAACTGCAGTAATTGACAACAGGGGCAGCCTCAGCATTTCACAGAGGTTACTGAAAAGAAAATACCTGGACTGGTACTGAAAGGTGATCAGATAATACCAAACAAATGTACTAATAAGCAATCTTTCCTACTATTTTATGCTTGGATGAGAATTAAATATTAGTCTCCTAGAAGATTACAAGAATAGTTATAAATTAAATTATTAAATACTATCTAAACCTCTGTTGAGATACATTGTGATGATTCTAGGCTTGACATTTTTTAAGCATTGTATAGAAATATACAATCTGTCCTGTAGACACTTTATTTTATACACTGGATCTCTTTTTTACTTTCCCCTTTTTGGAAACCTAGAAATAATGTGATTCACTGGAAAAGGTATGTCTTAAAAGTCTAAAAGTATTCCCAAAGAAGAAAGTAAAAGCCTTTCTTTGATATAACTAAAGACACTTCCTCTGCCATTAGAATGCTGTTCATGTGGATATACTGCTGGTACTCTCATGCCAGAAGATGATGCTACCACTGCAACCAGAGACTTACAGAATTTTCCAAACTTAACAGTATTGCCTGCCCAAATAAAAATAATTTAACAAGGTAGGGACTTTCAGAGACCCATAAAGTTGTGGCTCCCAGCACCCACTGCCATTTGAGTAAGATTGTCATGACACTGAAGGCAGAAAGAGGACCCTGTCCTTTTTCACCCCTCACTAGAATCACATTTTGACAGCCTGAGAGCTATAGCCAAGGGGCCCAGCTGGAAGCTGTCTCCTCTTTCCATAGGTCTCTTGAATCATCAGTTCTTCTAGTTTAGCAGTCAATTAGGGGACTCTCAGTGATGAGTCATAAGTGGCTGAAAACCAACTCCACAGAGCTTCCATGTACTCATTAAGAATTGTGTCTGAATGTGCTCCAAGATAGGGAAAAGCACCATTACATAGTTCTTAGATAAAATACGTAAATTTTGTATATTTCCTTAGCCCCAAAGGTGGCTAAACATAATGGTAAAGTTTTCAGGAAATTAAACAATAGAGTTATTCATGATACATTAAAGTTTCCTGGGACAGTACCAATAAGACTATAAGCTACTTCATCCACACAAAGGTTCAACATTTTGACTTCAGTAAGAAACCATATCTGATAACAGATGCATATATAAAAACTCTATATTCTTAAAATGGCACATTCAGAACAGAGAAAGAAAGGTCCAATAAAGAATTCTCTAATATCAAGCTTTAGTGATATTCCAAGGAACAAACAACCATTTGTTATTAATATACAGTGATCATAATATCAAAGTCTAGAGACCAGTAATGACAATTGTCATTTTTACAACCACATTTCTCTTTAATCACGATTAAAATGCATTGTCTTGTTAAGGTTTTTACATCATGTGGCTATGCACTTTCTACAATATTCGACTATTTGTACTTATCTAGATTTTTACACAAAACCTATTACTTGCAATGTCTCCTTTCTCACAATGTTTAAGTCACAAAGCATAAAGGTCAATAAAATCTGTCTCTGTCTTTCTGTGTCTGCCTGTCTCTTTTGCCCGTGCTCACTCTATCTTTTTCTGTCTTTGTCTCTGTTTCCTTATCTTTCTGTCTCTGTCTCTATCTTTATTTCTCTTTTTCCTCTCTCTCTTTTTTTCTGTCTATGTCTTTCTGTGTCTGTTTATCTCTATGTCTGTCTGACTCTCTCTCTCTCTCTCTCTCTCTCTCTCTCTCTCTCTCTCTCTCTCTCTCTCTCTCACACACACACACACACACACACACACACACACACACACACACACACACACACACCCCATATTCCAAACCTTTGATTTCTTTGGTAGAGGGAATTTTCAATGTAACAATTTCTTCTCCCCATGCAGATTGTTACAGGCTAGAATTTATAGACTTATTTGCTGGGGATGTGGGAAATAAGTGAATTTCACAATTATATGACAAGTCAGTTTATGTCAGAGATGGGACATCAACTCAGGTTTTTTTGGCTGAGACCAACTCTGTGTACTATACCATACTATCTCATTATTTCTGTATTTGGTGAAAAAAACATACATCCCAATTATTCTACGTATCCTACCACAAATTTTCTGGCTATAGCTAAATTTCTTATTGTGTGCTATGACAGATTTTTATCTTCCATTATATTTATCTACATAGTATTTTAACTAAATTCTTGATTGATTTCTAAAACTGAAATGCAGAGCAAATTTTCTTCAAGTCATGGAATTTGATCAGTATTCTGATGACGAAAGTTATTTATTCTTTTAAAAATTCTTCTTAATACAGTTATTTGTGAAAAAATGGCTTTATGGGGTATAAGTCTACCACTATATTTTTCACTGTTAATTTTCAGTCTAAAGTTCATTCTGACTCCTTTTACAAAGCAATCTAGGATGTCAGCCTTATATCTTATTACCAAGAATAGATTCTCCCGACTATTTAAACCCTGGATTTGGTTCTAAATATTCAGATTTCTGTGTTTTCTTTAGCTAAAGATTTTGTCATCATTTTTATGATTATAGGAGGGCATAAAAGAGCACTATATGTACACTTGCAAATAGTTAAAGTATGCTGAAGTATGATTACAAGAATTAAAGAACAAAAGAAGGCCTTTCAGTTGGTCTGAATTAAACTCTGATTAAGCAGTTTTAAAAGGAAAGCTTATTTACTTCTCATCAGATTGATTAAATGTGATTGCTAATCATATTCAAGAGGGTTATAGATCTGTTATGTACACAGCAGGAAAAACCTCTAAAGCTGAAGAAATGTAATAAAATAAGATTAATTGTAAATCCCTAATCAGAGGATCTTAATGTCCATGGAAGAGCATTAGGAACAAGCTAACTGGGAATATGAAAAAGACCTAGGGCAGGGATAAGATTTTGAAATCAATGCAGTAAACAAAGGCTTGTCATGTCATGGTTAGATAAGAATGACCTTCTTATATTGAGCTTTTGTTATAGTCTCCAAAAGGCCATTCCTTTGCTTTAAACAGAGAACCTGCAGCCATTATCAAGACATTTCAAGATTATAATATACTTATAAGTGATTGTGTTGTGTTTCCCCAGTAATTCCTCAAGGGCTTGAGCTGTTTTGGTCTTGCCTTTGTATTTCTATTGTTTAGTGCAATCCCTGATTTTTGGGGGGGATGGGTTGAAATGAGATGAAGCAGGGAGGTCACATTGTTGTGCAGGCCTCTGGATGTGAAAATTTCTCCCACTGATGTGAATCTATAATTGTTCTACCACTTTTTTTCTTAAAAATTGTTGGTTGCTTTGATGACTAAGTGATTAAATGACTTGACTGCAGTCAAACCACTAATATATGTTGCAGTCACAATTTGAATCCAGATCTCTTTCTCTTTTCTAATACAGCTAGGTCATGGAGCAGATAGAGCATTAGATCTGAAGTCAGGAAGACCTGAGTTCAAATGCAGCCTCAGACACTTAGCAAATAGTGACTGCTGAATCACAGCCTTTATTTGAATCAGTCTCCTCATCTGTAAAATGGCAATGATAATAGCACCTATCTCTTAAGATTGTTGTGAGAATCAAAAGAGATAATAATTGTAAAATGCTTAACACCATGCTTCACATAATAAGCACTATATAAATATTAGCTCTTACTATTATTAGATGCAATGCTGACCCTCTATCCATTATACTTTATGGCACCTTACCTTGCAATAGTAAGCACTTAATGTAAGTAGAATCAAATTGCTCTTAAACTGCCATACCAGCTCTGTGCAGCCTTATCATTCTAGCTTTATTTTATTTTTAAAATTGTTATAAAAGATATCGATCTAAAAAGGGAGGAGAAAACATAGGAGGAGATATAGATGATATAAATAGAAGTCAATAAAATATTTTTACATATTTATTGTTTATATAGTACCTTCTCACAATAACTCTGTGAAAAAAGTAGTAAATGTGTGTGTCTTTTTTTATAGAAGAAGTTACTGAAGGTGAAAAGTGGAATATGGTCACATCTTTAAATAAAAGGCAGGGACTCAAACTCAGGTTTTTACACGTACATCAGGTTGTTTTTCTGAGAGACATGTTTATCTTAGTATACCCAGAGGGAGCCTTTCCATTTCTGAACAAAAATCAACAAGTCCTTTTCAACTTAAAGGATGGAGGATGGGAATCATCTGTATATGTTTAGAAACATTTTCTTAGTAGAAGCCAAATTATAGCAAAGAAATGGTATGAGAAATAACAAGAAGATACTTCAGAAGATAAAGATATTTTCTTTTAATGACAATGTTAAATACTATGTAGACACTTTCAGTGTCACTTGAATTACCTTATTTGCAAGAATATGAAGTATTAACTTAAAAGAGGTAATAAAGGTTTGATTTCAAATATTTCTTTTGTTAACTTCATTAGGACTTTCTTATTTTTCTATGTGGAATAGTCTTTACATTCCTCTGAATCTTCAATATTGTCATCTTTTCCTGAAAATGGAATAAGGATTCTACACAATTTCCATTTTCAATGTCAGCCTTAGTAATTAGATACCATGATGAAAGATACCACAAAAATATTGAAAAACTAAGAAAAGGGGAAATTCCAATAAAGCATTGGAAGTCAAAGGCCCTGGGTTCAATTATCATTTCTGATGCTTTTTCTCTGTATACTACAATAGACAAGTCATTTAACCTACTGACATATTAATTTCCTCATCTATAAAATGTGAGAATGGGGGTTTTGGATCAAATTTCTTATAGCACAATAGTATTCCATTACAATTATATGCTACAACTTGTTCAGTTGTTCTCCAAATGATGGGCCTTCCCTCAATTTTCAATTCCTTGCCACAACAAAAAGAGCCCCAACAAACTTTTTTGTAGGTATAGGTTCTATACCTTTTTCCTTGCTCTCTTTGGTGGGTGAAAGGGTATAGATAATGTTATAGCCTTGGGCATAGCTACAAATTGTTCTCCAGAATGGTTGAGCTAATTCACACTTCCATCAGTAGTGCATTAGTGTACTTATTTTTCCACATCCCCTCCAGAATTTGTCATTTTTCCTTTTCTGGTGTATTAACCAATCTGATAGATACAAAGTAATATCTCAGAGTCATTTTATTTTCTTTAATTCATAGTAATTTACAAAATTTTTTCATATGATTATACATTTATTTTTCTGAAAATTGCTTATTAGTATTTTTTGTTCATGTAGCAATTGGGAAACAACTTTTATTTATTTGTTTGTTTGTTTGTTTATTTTCCTTTAATGGTTAAAAAAGAATATATCTCAGATGGGGCAGATTTTTTTTTCCTCTCTCTTTTTTTAAAAATAGGTTTTATTTACCAGATATTTGCATGGATAATTTTACAACATTGACAATTGCCAAACCTTTTGTTCCAATTTTTCCTTCCCACCCCCCAGATGGCAGGTCGACCAATACATGTTAATTATATATGTTAGAGTATAAATTGAATACAATATATGTATATACATATTGTATATACATATATGTATATACATGACCAAACAGTTGTTTTGCTGAACAAAAAGAATCGGACTTTGAAATAGTGTACAATTAGTCTGTGAAGGAAATCTAAAATGCAGGCAGACAAAATTAGAGGGATTGGAAATTCTATGTAGTGGTTCATAGTCATCTCCCAGAGTTCTTTCGCTGGGTGTAGCTGGTTCAATTCATTACTGCTCTATTGAAACTGATTTGGTTCATGTCATTGTTGGAGAGGGCCACGCCCATCAGAATTGATCATCATACAGTATTGGACAACTTTTATTTATGATAAATTTCATTCAGTTGAGAAATAAGGTCATTACCTGAAAATATTTCAGTAAGATTTCCCCCCAATTTCCTTCTTTTTCTTTAATTTTGGTTATGCTGATTTTGTGCAACCCCTTTATAATTTAATATAATTAAAATTATTCATTTTACTTCCCATAATCTTTATTTTTATTTGATCATAAGCTCTTTGGTTATCTACAGATCTGACAGGTAAAAATGTCCATATTCCTTTAATTTTTATGACATCCTTTGTCACAATGACATCTAAATCATATATCCATTTTGACTTCATCATCATATAGTGTATTGGTCCATACCCAATTTCTAACAAGTTGCTTTCCAGTATTTCCAGAAAATTTTGTAAAATAATGAGTTCTTACCCTGAAAGTTTGGATCTTTGGATCAAACCCTAGATTACTATAGTCAGTTATACTGATTAATATTGTGTACTTAATCGGTTCCACCTGCTGAATAACATGTACCCAATCAGTTCTACCCCTGCCCTAGAGATGGCTACCATTAGACACAAATATATATATGTATTATATGTGTGTATGTGTGTGTGTACAAACATATCTACATATATTAGGATAATTCTATACTCAACAATTTTTTCCTCTGGAAGCAGAAAGTGTCCTCCTTCATAGGTCCTTTGAAGTTGATTTGGGTATTTGTAATAGTCAAAATAACTAAGTCATCAAAACTGCTCTTGAAGTAATATTGCTGTTACTGTATAGAGTGTTCTCTTGGTTCTGCTCATTGAGTTCACCATTTCTTATATCACAGTAGTATTCTATCACAATCATATACCATAACTTGTTCAGCCATTCGTTGGTTGATGGTTGCCTCTGAATTTTCCAGTTCTTTGTCATCACAAAGAAAACTGCTATAAATATTTTAGAACATATAGGTTCCTTTCCTTTTCCCTAATCATCTTTAGAAACAGATCTACTACTACCAAGGGATATGGGCAGTTTGATAACTCTTTGGGCATAATTTCAGATTGCTCTCCAAAATGGCTGGATCATTTCACAGCTCTACAGTGAATTAGTGTCCCAATTTTTTTCACGTTTAGCCAATCTTATAGGTGTAAATGTTTTCTTAAATTTGTTTTAAATTAAATAATGATTTAAAGCATTTTTCCATGACTAAAAATTGTTATGATTTCTTCATTGGAAAACTAACTATTCATATCCTTAGATCATTTATCAATTGGGAAATGAATTATATTCTTAGAGATTTGTCAAAGCTCTTTCTATATTTAAGATGAGACCTTTATTTGAAAAATTGCCTATAAAATTCCCCCTCCCTAAATTTTCTCCTTTCCTTCTGATCTTGGCTATATTTGTTTTACTTGTATAAACCCTTTTTAATTTACTATAATTGAAATTATCTATCTTATACCTTACCCTGTTCTCTTTCACTCTTATTTATTCATAAATTGTTTGCTTATAATCTCTCTATATAGCACAATACATATTGGTCTTATCTTTGTAAATGGTGTAAAATATTAATCTTTGCCCAGTTTCTGCAAGACTTTTCCCAAGAATTTTTACCAAATAATGAATTCTTATCTCAAAACTTAGGTCTTTACACATGTTCAACACAAGGTTACTATAGTAGTCATCTGCTGCTTTGAATTGTCTACTCTGTTCCACTAATCTATCATTTTAGATATTTGCCAGTGACAGTTTTGATAATTACTGCCTCATAATATAGTTTAAGGTCTGTTACTACTAAACCTCCTTCTTTTACATTTTTTCATTTGTTCCTTTGATCTTCTTGACTTTTTCGTCTTCCAAATGAATTTTGTTGTTTTTTTCTAAGTCAATAAAATATTTTTCTGGTGATTTAATTAGGATGTCATTGAATAAATAAATTAATAGCAACTTTTATTATTAATAAAATGACAATTGTCATTTTTATCATATTGACCCTATCTACCCACAAATAATTAATATTTATCCAGTTATTTAAATCTGATTACATACATGAATAATTGGAGAAATATTAATTATATGTATATATACATAAATATATTATATATACATATGAATATATGTACATTTCATAATTTTGTTCACATAGTTTCTGGCTTTGTCTTGATATAATACCTCCCAGGTACTGTCTAGAATTATTTTAAATGGTGTCTCCTACTTTCTCTTCTTATAAGATTTTGTTTGTAATATATAGGAATAGTAATAATTTATATGGATTTACATTATATCCTACTGCTATACTAAAATTATTGTTTCAACTAACTTGTAAGTTGAGTCTTTGGGATTTTCCAAGTATATCATCACATTATCTACAAAAAAGAGAGATTTATTCTCTCACTTGCTATTCTGATTCTATTTTTTTCTTTTATTATTGTTATTTTTAGGATTTCCAAAACAATATTGAAAAATATCGGTGACAGTATACATTCTTGTTTCACACCTGATCTTATGGGAAAGAGTTCTAGTTTATCACCATTAAAAATAATGCTTACTTATGGTTTTAGGTGAATTATTTTTTTTAATCAATTTAATAAAAAAATCAATTTATACCTATATTTTCAAATATTTTGCATAGAGATGAATGTACTTTATCAAAATCTTTTTCTGTTTTGATTTTATTTTCATTAGTAGCATATCCACCCTTTTATTTCTAGCATTAATAATTTGTTTTTTCTTTTTGAAAAATCATATTAATCAATGATTTATCTATTTTATTGGTTTTTTCATATACAACTAATTTGTGAAACTCCTATTTTATTTATTAATTAAAATTTTAAAACTCAATTTTATTAATTTAACTTTTAAATTTTAGGATTTCTAATTTAGTGCTTAATTGGGGATTTTTAGTTTGTTCTTTTTCTAGTTGTTTTTAATTTTATACTTAATTCATTCTTTTTTCTATTTTATCAATGCAAGCATTTGGATATATAAAATTTCTTCTGTTTAATGCTTTTGCTGTTTATACCATAGATTTTGATATGTTCTTTCATATTCTCTTTAATGAAATTGTTTCTATAATTTTAAGCCACTCTTTAAAAAAAAGATTAGGTTACTTAGTCTCCAATTAGTTTTTTAATAAAGGTTTCTATACTCCCTTATTAAATATACTTTTATTGCATTTTTATCCAAAAATGATACTTTTGATTTTTCTGCCCTAATACATGGCCAATCTGAGCCACTGAGAAAAAAAAGCATATTCCTTTCTATTTTTTATTCAGTTCTCTCCAGAGATTTATCATATAAGTTATCTAAAATTATATTTACTTCTTTGACTTCTTATCTTTTTTGGTAGATTAATTTAGTTATGAGAGGGCAAGATTAAAGCCTCCCATTATTATAGTACTTTCTCTATTTTTACCTATAAGTTATTTAACATTTTTTAAAAATGTAGGTGCTATAATATTTGGTACATATAGATGTAATATTCATATTGCTTCATGGTCTATGGTATCTTTTATCAAAATATGGTTACCTTGTTTATCTCTTTTAATTAAATTTGGATTAGCTATAGCTTTGTCTTTTGTCCTTAACTTTTTTTTCATGTATTTTATGGTTAGATTTGTCTAATTCAGAGAGGGGAAAGTTAGACGTCCCCCACTAGTAGAGTTTTACTGTCTATTTCCTCCTGGAACTCATTAAACTTTTTCTTAAAGGAATTTAGATGATCTGCTATTTGGTACATATTGCTTCATTATGTATGGTACCTTTTAGCAAAATGTTGTTTCTCTGGTTATCTCTTTTAGCTGGATTTATTTATGCTTTTGCTTGTTTGAGAGCATAACTGCTACCCCT